>NC_091223.1:25706636-25789136 GCF_040958095.1 Procambarus clarkii | reverse complement strand
ATACTGCAGGTATGTTGACGAGATTTTTACACAGGTACCTGATGTCAGACATCTGCAGGAGCTAAAGGAAGCATTTGAGCAGAATTCTGTGTTGCGTTTCACTTACGAGATGGAGAAGGATGGGAAGCTGCCTTTTCTAGATGTAAGTCATGGAAAGGAGCGGAGGTTTCCACACTGCAGTCTACACTAAGGAAACAAATAAAGGAATGTGCCTAAATGCCAACAGTGACTGCCCAGACAGGTACAAGAGAAGTGTTGTTAATGCTTATGTCGACCGTGCTCTCAGCCACAGCTCAGGATGGAAGCAAGTCGACGAAGAACTCTGCATGCTAAGGCAGGTCGTAGTCAACAACGGCTTCTCCAATGGTTTCGTTGAAGACATCATAAGAAGGAAAGTGAAACGCCATGCAACCTCTGAAGAGGCAACTAACACAACACCTATACCCCCTATTAGACTATTACAGGAACTTCTTTTCCACAGCTCATAAAACGGAGGAAAGGGTCCTGAAAGATATTGTTAATAGAAACGTTATCCCTACAGACAAAAATCAGAAGATACAACTGACGATTTACTATAAAACCAGAAAAACGGCCAGCCTACTCATGAGAAACTCTCCAGACACAAAGCAGAACGCTTTAAAAGAGACCAACGTCGTCTATGCCTTCAAATGCCCTCTTGGGGACTGTAAGCTCCAAAAAACCCAGTATATAGGCAAGACAACAACATCTCTATCTAGGCGTTTAACGATGCATAAGCAACAGGGCTCCATTAAGGAACATATAATCTCTTCCCACAACCAAACCATCGCCAGAGAAATCCTAGTAAACAACACAGAAATCATCGATAGATACAGCGATAGCAGGCAGCTTGACGTTTGCGAGGCACTACATATTAAAAAGTCAACACCAGCAATCAACAGCCAATTAATGCACAACTATATTCTACCCACCTCAAGACTCCGCTCCAATATAGAAGCATCAAGAAATATGGACCAATAGGCTTTCTACAATCACTTCCATTCAATACCCATTGTTTCGTGTTCTGTCTTGTGTTGATGAAATTAATACCCTATTAATACCACCTCACCCCATCCACCTCACTCAAATGTAGATATAAACAAATCGGAGATGTGTAAGTTCTATTGAGTTGTGTATGTGTAAACTAAAGTCTTTGAAAATGTAATAAGTTTTACGAAACGACACTATAAATAAAAATGAATTTTGGAGAATTGATTTTTGAATTACCACCAACAGTGAAAAGAAATGTACGAAAGATCGAGAAAATTCGTGTTAGAATTATTAATCTTACTTTTTCGGTCATATTTAATAGTATATATATATATATATATATATATATATATATTTTATTAAATATGACCGAAAAAGTAAGATTAATAATTCTAACACGAATTTTCTCAATCTTTCGTACATTATGCTTCACTGTTGGAGGTAAATTAAAAATCACTTCTCCAAAATTCATTTTTATTTCTAGTCTGACGCGACACGGGCGCGTTTCGTAAAACTTATTACATTTTCAAAGACTTCACAAATACACAACTGATTAGAACTTGCGTTTCCCTGATTTTATATCTACATTTGAGTGAGGTGGGAAGGGTGATGTGGCATTACATTTTGAGTAAGGTGGGAAGGATGATGTGGCATTAGAGGATATTAATAGGGTATTAAAAGTATCAACACAAGACAGAACACGAAACAATGGATATTGAATAGAAGTGTTTGTAGAAAGCCTATTGGTCCATATTTCTTGATGCTTCTATATTGGGGCGGAGTCTTGAGGTGGGTAGAATATAGTTGTGCAATAATTGGCTGTTGATTGCTGGTGTTGACTTCTTGATGTGTAGTGCCTCGCAAACGTCTAGCCGCCTGCTATCGCTGTATCTATCGATGATTTCTGTGTTGTTTACTAGGATTTCTCTGGCGATGGTTTGGTTATGGGAAGAGATTATATGTTCCTTAATGGAGCCCTGTTGTTTATGCATCGTTAAACGCCTAGAAAGAGATGTTGTTGTCTTGCCTATATACTGGGTTTTTTGGAGCTTACAGTCCCCAAGTGGGCATTTGAAGGCATAGACGACGTTAGTCTCTTTTAAAGCGTTCTGTTTCGTGTCTGGAGAGTTTCTCATGAGTAGGCTGGCCGTTTTTCTGGTTTTATAGTAAATCGTCAGTTGTATCCTCTGATTTTTGTCTGTAGGGATAACGTTTCTATTAACAATATCTTTCAGGACCCTTTCCTCTGTTTTATGAGCTGTGGAAAAGAAGTTCCTGTAAAATAGTCTAATAGGGGGTATAGGTGTTGTGTTAGTTGTCTCTTCGGAGGTTGCATGGCTTTTCACTTTCCTTCTTATGATGTCTTCGATGAAACCATTGGAGAAGCCGTTATTGACTAGAACCTGCCTTACCCTACAGAGTTCTTCGTCGACTTGCTTCCATTCTGAGCTGTGGCTGAGAGCACGGTCAACGTATGCGTTAACAACACTCCTCTTGTACCTGTCAGGGCAGTCGCTGTTGGCATTTAGGCACATTCCTATGTTTGTTTCCTTTGTGTAGACTGCAGTGTGGAAACCTCCGCCCTTTTCCATGACTGTTACATCTAGAAAAGGCAGCTTCCCATCCTTTTCCGTCTCGTAAGTGAAACGCAGCACGGAACTCTGCTCAAATGCCTCCTTCAGCTCCTGCAGATGTCTGACATCAGGTACCTGTGTAAAAATGTCGTCAACATACCTGCAGTATATGGCCGGTTTCAAGTTCATGTCGACTAAGACTTTTTGCTCGATGGTACCCATGTAGAAGTTTGCAAACAGGACACCTAGGGGAGAACCCATAGCGACCCCATCTACTTGCTTATACATGTGCCCATCCGGGCTCAAGAAGGGTGCCTCTTTAGTACAAGCTTGGAGTAGTTTCCTCAGAATACTTTCTGGCATGTCAAGAGGAGTACAGGCTGGATCACGATACACTCTGTCGGCTATCATTCCGATTGTCTCGTCCACAGGTACGTTGGTAAACAGCGATTCTACGTCCAACGAGGCTCTTATCCCTGTGGCCCGTGCGCCCCGCAGTAAGTCCACAAATTCCTTTGGAGACTTCAGGCTGAAGGCGCAAGGAACATAAGGAGTCAGCAGGCCGTTGAGTCGCTTCGCCAATCTGTACGTGGGTGTGGGTATCTGGCTAATGATTGGCCGAAGTGGGTTTCCAGGCTTGTGCGTCTTGACATTTCCATACGCATATCCAGGTTTATATTCCCCAATGATCTTTGGCAGGTGGAGTCCGGATTTCTTGGCGTTCACAGTTTCGATCAGTTTGTTGACCTTTGCTTTTAATTCGGCTGTAGTGTCCTTCGTTACCCTTTGGAACTTAGTTTGGTCAGAGAGTATGATGTTCATTTTCGCCAGATATTCGTCTTTTTTAAGAATGACATATATTGGCGACTTGTCACCTCTCCTGACAACTATCTCCTTGTTCTCACGAAGGCTTTTAGCTGCCGCTCTAAGCTCGGGGGACAGTATGGTGCTTCTGTAGTTGCCTCGATTCTTTCCTCCTTCTGCAATAAGTTCTGCTTGTAAGGTATCTTTGGTAGTGACCTTCTTTTGTGTCTCGAGGTCGAATATGTCGTCCAACAGAATTTCCAACTCCACTTTCCCAAATTCTGTTGGACGACATATTCGACCTCGAGACACAAAAGAAGGTCACTACCAAAGATACCTTACAAGCAGAACTTATTGCAGAAGGAGGAAAGAATCGAGGCAACTACAGAAGCACCATACTGTCCCCCGAGCTTAGAGCGGCAGCTAAAAGCCTTCGTGAGAACAAGGAGATAGTTGTCAGGAGAGGTGACAAGTCGCCAATATATGTCATTCTTAAAAAAGACGAATATCTGGCGAAAATGAACATCATACTCTCTGACCAAACTAAGTTCCAAAGGGTAACGAAGGACACTACAGCCGAATTAAAAGCAAAGGTCAACAAACTGATCGAAACTGTGAACGCCAAGAAATCCGGACTCCACCTGCCAAAGATCATTGGGGAATATAAACCTGGATATGCGTATGGAAATGTCAAGACGCACAAGCCTGGAAACCCACTTCGGCCAATCATTAGCCAGATACCCACACCCACGTACAGATTGGCGAAGCGACTCAACGGCCTGCTGACTCCTTATGTTCCTTGCGCCTTCAGCCTGAAGTCTCCAAAGGAATTTGTGGACTTACTGCGGGGCGCACGGGCCACAGGGATAAGAGCCTCGTTGGACGTAGAATCGCTGTTTACCAACGTACCTGTGGACGAGACAATCGGAATGATAGCCGACAGAGTGTATCGTGATCCAGCCTGTACTCCTCTTGACATGCCAGAAAGTATTCTGAGGAAACTACTCCAAGCTTGTACTAAAGAGGCACCCTTCTTGAGCCCGGATGGGCACATGTATAAGCAAGTAGATGGGGTCGCTATGGGTTCTCCCCTAGGTGTCCTGTTTGCAAACTTCTACATGGGTACCATCGAGCAAAAAGTCTTAGTCGACATGAACTTGAAACCGGCCATATACTGCAGGTATGTTGACGACATTTTTACACAGGTACCTGATGTCAGACATCTGCAGGAGCTGAAGGAGGCATTTGAGCAGAGTTCCGTGCTGCGTTTCACTTACGAGACGGAAAAGGATGGGAAGCTGCCTTTTCTAGATGTAACAGTCATGGAAAAGGGCGGAGGTTTCCACACTGCAGTCTACACAAAGGAAACAAACATAGGAATGTGCCTAAATGCCAACAGCGACTGCCCTGACAGGTACAAGAGGAGTGTTGTTAACGCATACGTTGACCGTGCTCTCAGCCACAGCTCAGAATGGAAGCAAGTCGACGAAGAACTCTGTAGGGTAAGGCAGGTTCTAGTCAATAACGGCTTCTCCAATGGTTTCATCGAAGACATCATAAGAAGGAAAGTGAAAAGCCATGCAACCTCCGAAGAGACAACTAACACAACACCTATACCCCCTATTAGACTATTTTACAGGAACTTCTTTTCCACAGCTCATAAAACAGAGGAAAGGGTCCTGAAAGATATTGTTAATAGAAACGTTATCCCTACAGACAAAAATCAGAGGATACAACTGACGATTTACTATAAAACCAGAAAAACGGCCAGCCTACTCATGAGAAACTCTCCAGACACGAAACAGAACGCTTTAAAAGAGACTAACGTCGTCTATGCCTTCAAATGCCCACTTGGGGACTGTAAGCTCCAAAAAACCCAGTATATAGGCAAGACAACAACATCTCTTTCTAGGCGTTTAACGATGCATAAACAACAGGGCTCCATTAAGGAACATATAATCTCTTCCCATAACCAAACCATCGCCAGAGAAATCCTAGTAAACAACACAGAAATCATCGATAGATACAGCGATAGCAGGCGGCTAGACGTTTGCGAGGCACTACACATCAAGAAGTCAACACCAGCAATCAACAGCCAATTATTGCACAACTATATTCTACCCACCTCAAGACTCCGCCCCAATATAGAAGCATCAAGAAATATGGACCAATAGGCTTTCTACAAACACTTCTATTCAATATCCATTGTTTCGTGTTCTGTCTTGTGTTGATACTTTTAATACCCTATTAATATCCTCTAATGCCACATCATCCTTCCCACCTTACTCAAAATGTAATGCCACATCACCCTTCCCACCTCACTCAAATGTAGATATAAAATCAGGGAAACGCAAGTTCTAATCAGTTGTGTATTTGTGAAGTCTTTGAAAATGTAATAAGTTTTACGAAACGCGCCCGTGTCGCGTCAGACTAGAAATAAAAATGAATTTTGGAGAAGTGATTTTTAATTTACCTCCAACAGTGAAGCATAATGTACGAAAGATTGAGAAAATTCGTGTTAGAATTATTAATCTTACTTTTTCGGTCATATTTAATAAAATATGTCTACAGGAAAGACTGCTACCAAAATATACTAATATATATATATATATATATATATATATATATATATATATATATATATATATATATATATATATATATATATATATATATATATATATATTGTGACGATAATCTCCTTCAAGATAAATGAAAGATGTTCCTTTTGGCAATCTTATTTCCAAATGAATAAGAAAACCATTGTTATAACAAACATCTTGCTTCAGATTCTTTACTTTAAAAACCAGGTCGTTTCGAATATTTCTCGTATTCATCATTAGATCTAAATGAAAAACAGATGTCACAATTTAATAAGTAGCAATGAAAGAACTCATACTGTACAGAATTACCTTTCAGATGAAAAGAGATATTAAACGACACTGGTTACAATAGAAAACACACTTTAGCTCTCATCAAGTGATCAAACCGAATAAAACTAAAACAGAATTTATAACTATCACATGGAAAATAAAAACTTATTCAAAAAATTATAATAATAAAAATATCTAATAAAAACAAACCACACTGTTAAACTTACGTGAAATGATCAAACGAAGTGAAGCTTGATAATCATCACATGGATAATCAAAGCTAGTACAACAATGATAACAATGACTACGCACTTACAATGTATATAAAACACAAGATAAAAAACAATTGTAAAATACTCGCCGAAACCTTATAAAAATCATAAATATCAAACAAAACTAAACTCCAAAAATGAATTGAGCATCTAAATTAAACAACTATAACATTGTACAATATTAACACATTAAACAAGCAAAAAAAAAAGAAATCATGGGAGACTAAAACATAAAATTTAAACACTAGCATGAACTATAAATCAAAATACAAGGCCAATTGTATATTATACAATTATGTTAACTTTTCCATCTAATTCCTCCTCCACCACTAAACCTTCAAGAGGGATATCCAGTATTAATATCATGAGTAAGAATCACTTGTGCGAGCTTGTTGGTCCGTGATGGGCCTCTATATATTATACAGTGTACCATTGCACAGCCAAAAGGTTGTTATTTAGCAGAGGCCGCAGCTCTCTGATATATAAGGATTAATTAATTCTCAAATCCGACTGGCCATTCATGCAGGTATTCAAAATTTTTAAGTAGGATTCCAGCAGAGAATGATTCAACTCATGACAATGATCTCTAATCTCTGAGAATGCTGGTTTGGATAATGGTAATCCAGTCCTGAATGATACTCCCCGGTGCTCAGGTATCCTAATCTTAAAGTTCCGAATGGAACTCCCGATGTGTCCAGCATTACAGCTGGGACAATTATACATATATACGATACTAGAACACAGGGGAAGAGGGGGAGGGGGGTAGGCACTTTATATTTAAATTTAAAATATGAACCTATGATATTTGTATTAACAAAAATAGATCTAAAGTTTACTTGAGGATAACAATGCTGTAAAAGTTTCCTCAGTCGACGCCTAACAGAAAAACTAATAGTGCCGTAAGAGGGAAATTTGATATATCTAATAACCCTTTCTTATCAATGCATATGGTATATACCATATGCGCAGGATAACCATTATTTGAAAAAAAATCACAAGGAAATTAATTTCTTGATAAAAATTAGACCAATTTGAGCATAAAACAAAGGCTCTATTCAGTAGAATACTAATTGCATTATTCTTAAAAATATTTGGAACAAAAGAATTAACATTTAAACCCAAACCAGTAAAAGTTGGTTTCCTGTAAACATTCGTATTAAAACCATTAATGTTATTCACTTTGTCATCAAGAAACGATAACGAATTATCCATTTCCAACTCTGCAGTGAAACGTATATTACAATGTTTTTCATTAAGATACTGTCTAAACTTCTCAATATGACATTGGTCCTTAAATAACAAAAAAGTGCCATCCACATATCTCGTGTACATGACTGGTTTAAAGTCCAAAGAACATTTATCAAGCCAATTTATCTCATGATAACTCAAAAAAGCATTAGCAAGTGAAGGGACTAATGGAGAACCCATTGCTACTCCATCAATTTGTTTATAATATTTATTAGAAAACATAAAAACAGAGTCTTTAACTGTCATTTCTAACAACCGTCTAAATATCTTACTACAAAATCCGGACACTAAATTATTGTCAGCAACTAACTGATTTACACAAATGTCAATAGTTTCCAACAGAGGAATATTAGTGAAGAGTAATTCACTAATATTGAGTGATACTATAATATTAATTCACGTTGCTTGGGTGAGGGCGGGAACATCGTCTCAAAACACTAGTGGGGAAATCTTCCGGTGATAAATTTTATTATTAATTCAAGTAATTGTACTTATTACCTCTAAGTGGACTGTTTTTTATCACTTATTGTCACCAGTAAATTTCCTCTCGCACATTTTGGGGAGATTCATATTTTAATCTTACCGTAATTAAATGATATATACAGTCATTAATGTCTTAAATTACATTATTTGGATAAAATGTATGTAGCCTCAGCTGTTTTATCAGTGTTGACTGGCCGCCTGACACCTGACACGGTCCACCACATGGGGTCACCTGACACGGTCCACCACATGGGGTCACCTGACACGGTCCACCACATGGGGTCACCTGACACGATCCACCACATGTGGTCACCTGACACCTGACACGGTCCACCACATGTGGTCACCTGACACGGTCCACCACATGGGGTCACCTGACACGGTCCACCACATGTGGTCACCTGACACCTGACACGGTCCACCACATGTGGTCACCTGACACGGTCCACCACATGGGGTCACCTGACACCTGACACGGTCCACCACATGTGGTCACCTGACACGGTCCACCACATGTGGTCACCTGACACGGTCCACCACATGGGGTCACCTGACACCTGACACGGTCCACCACATGTGGTCACCTAACACCTGACACGGTCCACCACATGGGGTCACCTGACACCTGACACGGTCCACCACATGTGGTCACCTAACACCTGACACGGTCCACCACATGGGGTCACCTGACACCTGACACGGTCCACCACATGGGGTCACTTGACACCTGACACGGTCCACCACATGTGGGCACCTAACACGGTCCACCACATGTGGTCACCTGACACCGTCCACCACATGTGGTCACCTGACACGGTCCACCACATGTGGTCACCTGACACGGTCCACCACATGGGGTCACCTGACACCTGACACGGTCCACCACATGTGGTCACCTAACACCTGACACGGTCCACCACATGGGGTCACCTGACACCTGACACGGTCCACCACATGTGGTCACCTAACACCTGACACGGTCCACCACATGGGGTCACCTGACACCTGACACGGTCCACCACATGGGGTCACTTGACACCTGACACGGTCCACCACATGTGGGCACCTAACACGGTCCACCACATGTGGTCACCTGACACCTGACACGGTCCACCACATGTGGGCACCTAACACCTGACACGGTCCACCACATGTGGGCAACTAACACCTGACACGGTCCACCACATGTGGTCACCTGACACCTGACACGGTCCACCACATGTGGTCACCTGACACCTGACACGGTCCACCACATGTGGTCACCTGACACCTGACACTGTCCACCACATGGGGTCACCTGACACCTGACACGGTGCACCACATGGGGTCACCTAACACCTGACACGGTCCACCACATGGGGTCACCTAACACCTGACACGGTCCACCACATGGGGTCACCTGACACCTGACACGGTCCACCACATGTCACCTAACACCTGACACGGTCCACCACATGTGGTCACCTAACACCTGACACGGTCCACCACATGTCACCTAACACCTGACACGGTCCACCACATGTGATCACCTAACACCTGACACGGTCCACCACATGTGGTCCATCCTGGACCTGTGTTAACGGTGGCTGATGGTCCGTGTTGTGGCCCAGCTCAAATGCCTCACAATTTACCTGCCGACGTAATACACCCACATATCTGATGACTACATATAAGTACAGATGTGTTACACATGAAATTCGGTTGATTAATAGTGCACAACTTACCCTTGTGGTTGGTGCCACCCTGCAGCCTAACGATTTATCTAAGACACAAAATTTGGCCAACTGGGCTAAAAATAAACCGAACTTGCACTTCCCTTAGTTCTTGCAACAATTAATGACCAATGTGAGTCACGTTGGTCTGTGGGATTGTTTGGTAGAGTTAGTGGTCACGTGGTAAGCTCAATGTCGGCTCAACAACCTCCTGACGTGTCAACTCTTCACGTTCAGTGTACTCTCCACCACACACAATCATGGCCCACTCCTTCCTTCCCTCTCTGCTCCAGAACCATTTGTGTATATATGAGATTCGGGAGGAAGAATGGGTTTGAGGTAAAACCTAACTATTTACTATATAATTATTTTAGTAGATTCATTTTAATGTGTAACCCGCCCTAAGATTGGTGTATATTATATTAAATAAGCCAAAACGTTGGCTGAACGATTGTGTAGTCGACGTTGGGTACTTAACCCTGTTTTTTTGTAACTTTTATGACCAATTAATGCAAATTAACAACATTTTTATGACTGTTACATTAGAGTTTGTATATTTGATGTGGAAGTTTCCCCACTATGATCATCACTACAATTGTATTGAATACACTGTCGTACCCCAATGTTGCACAGCATCGCTGGTATTAATAATGTGGTCAAAATCTCAGTAAGATCAACCGGCCGTCAAATTAAGTCTAGGGGAAATAAACAAAATCACTAAAAAATAACCAGTTTACTGGGCCATATAAAATAAGGCACCGGAAAACAAAAGGAAAGATTATGTTTTCTACAACTGATACTATTTCAGATCAATAATGCTTTACTCTAAACTCTTCAAGATCATCAGTCATCATACTCTGTACAGCAAACTCTTTGCAATCATCATCATGCACTGTACTGCGCACCCTCTATCGAGCTGTCACTAGGCTCTATCCTAGTGCAGTGGTACACTAGCTCTAGCATGCTTCAATTCAAAGTATTGCACAAAAATTACAATACTTATTGTGCAGAAAATTACAATACTTATTGTACAGAAAATTACAATACCTACTGTACAAAACTATTGTACAGAATTCCATCACATAAATCATACAAGAAATATCACCTGTCAAAAATTGGTGCATATCGGTAGACTGACCCGTGACACATCAATATACGTACGTATTATATGTTACAAGGTCATTAGACCTTACAAAACCCACACAAATAAGAGCGCAACTCAGTGTGACGTCTCGTCTGAATTATCAACCGAGCAGTGAGCTCGCAGCGGGCGGGGAAGACCTGGGAGACATATTATCCAACTCTGCAAAATACCAATCACTACTGTTTCAAATATCTCTATCTCAGAACCTTACATTTACAAGAAATAAATCCTTAAACATGCATGTGACTAGTATAAGATGGTACAATACATTTCCCAAGAGAGTAACACAACATTATGTCACACATAAGAAAGAAGACACTTGTATATACAAAGGATCAAATATTATATTAATATTTCATATCTATTTCAAGAGTTTATATCTACGTGACATGGCATCACTGACTGGACCTTCAACACTGTGCCCATCCTCACCACACACAACCTTCAACACTGTGCCTGTGGGAAATTTTTACCCACCATATCTAATAATCATCTAAGAAATGTATAATTTCTATATCATATCTAAATCATATCTAAATCATATCAAAATCATATCTAAATCGTATCAAAATCATATTAGAATCATTATAGATTCATTATATAGCTTGATCCTGGATGACAATGGCACCATGAACACGTACGCAACAGGGGCCCTTTTGATGCCTACGCGACTTTGTACATGATCTTTCAAGGATCCAGAAGCTTCTAGAAGGACTTCTTAATTAAAAAACTATTGGAACATTGATTCAACATCCGGTAGGATTAAAAATCAAATCCTTAATAAGATTCAGTGGTACTTACAAATACTACTTATAATCTTTAAATCTTATATCTAATTATATTATAATCACATCTTATTTCAATAATAAGTCTAGACTGTAAAAATAATCAATCAATATTCATAGAAGGCTACCGTGCACAGAGAGCATGGTAGGGCGATGGGGGCAGTGAAGCGCCCACCGACAAAGCCCAGCGGCACTCCGCGTTTGTTTACAAATGAGTGAACAAGTGACTGATCCTTAGCGAACATTACCAGCTCAAGGACACCTTATTTAACATTTTTATCGCCAGTGAATACTCTCTAGAACTGGGGGAGTACCTGGATAATATCTACAAGGAAAATCCTAGAACATTTATAAAAATAAGAGTGTATAGTGGAGATCAGTGACACGGTTTCCTCCACCTTCATTCATAAACTTTTATCTCGAATCATTCTTCTGCAACTGCAGGATAATCACGTAGCAACGCTACCAGATCATCATACAGCAACGCTGTGACAAAATATAGTGCCTAAACTCGACAAGAGAGTTAATCAGTCTGGCAAACTTGTCAGACAAGGCACCCCGACTGGCAGAGAAGTATATTGAAGGTTATTTGGTATATGATTGGCCAATTGTATGCTTGTGTGACTTTAATATCCGATAAATCTGTCTGTTGGTTAAAAAGCGAGGCAAAGCCTCACATTTCGGTACGTTTATTAAAATTGTAGTGTAGCTTTGAATCTTATCCAAGCACTGAACCTCATGAGTGTCCATTCTGTCAGAAAAGAATTCAGCCTCAATAAGTAAAAACCTCACAAGTGTCCACAGTGTTGGAAGAGATTCAGTCAAGCTAACTGTATAAATTGAATATGTCTGCATATATATTTGAATATATAAATTAAGTTATCAATAGCTTGCTTAGTTAATTTTTAAGTTATCATATAAGTTCATTTAATTGAATATAATCTAGTAGTTACTTAATAGTATTAAGACTACATTTAAGGTCATTTATTATACTTTTACAATTTAATTTGTTGTTTATAGTATAAGAATCTATTGGCTGTAAGTTATGGTGCTAGGTTAGACTATGTATGTTTAAATCCCTGATTTAAACAGAGCCAGTGTTCAGTCATACAACTGAATTTATCAAATCTTATCCTTGTATAAAATACAAGCTGATGTGAGATCCCTGTCTACAGGTGGACTGGAACTTCTATCAACAAAGTCATTCACCCCACCTGTCCCTTACAGCCCACAGTCTGTCATTAGGAAAAGAGGAATTAGGATTTACAACCCTAGCTAGAGATTTTAGTTGAATTAATTTGCAGACAGTAATTTTTTAATTTAGTTCAGTACAAGTCCCTGGTAGTCTCCTCTTATATCAATCCCAGCAGGTTTTTCCCACATTAATGGTCCTTCGAACCGGATAATAATGGTCCTTTGTACCTAGATATTTATGATCATTCGTTTACCGAATATTTCAATGCCAAATACATAAGAAACTTCTTGATTTTGCATTGGAATAATTCTTACATATTCTAGCCTAGCCTAGCTATCAGCCAATATTTATCATAGCTATATATCTAAGTAAACAAATAGTTTGCAGTGGCTTAAGCCACCATATCCAGTATCTAGTAAGCATTCATAGCATACTGATATTGTTTTGTGTTAAGAAACAACAGTACTTAAGTATATCAGTGTCAAAGACACTGCACTGCATCTTAATCATAAAATACCATTACCTACCTCATTGTGGTAACATTACATATATATTTAAGTGTATTATCTAGCATTATCTCTAATCTACTGATTTTCAGAGCTGCTCATTACATAATATTCTTTAAAAAAGTGTTATCATCACTGTAAGAGCATTCTTTACAATCTAACCATAATCAACTGTACAAACCCTATAACAGGTAAAACCAGTAGGCATTCTACTGTATTTTATCAAACAATTATTAGGGTAACAGATCTTGTAATAACTTTGCAAAAATAGTGCCATTTACTATTTTTAAAAAAATTATTACAGGATTTACCAACTTGGTGCATTCGTGCATTCGGGTCACAAATCAAATTATTACAGTACTTTTGATAATTGAACACCTGCTACAACCAGATTCCAGGGAGGAAATGAAGGACGATCTTTGGAATCATTACCTAAGTAGACAGGAAAGCTCATTTATCAAAATACATTAACATCATACATATTCATCAGAAAAAAAAGAGAAAAATCTCGGAATCTCCGAAACTCGGAAAAGGTCAAAATGGCTAACAGTATTCCACCAGCAGCTGAAACAGAAAAGAAAAGGACACAAAGTGTCTAAAAAAATCACTTGAATCTACAGCCTAAAGACCATTTAAATCAGGTGATAGACAAATGTCATCATCACTTGGCTACAATAGTCTACAATTGGGGATTAAGACCAATCTTAATCTCACATCACAATCTGAAAGGCTAACAGCCCATTGACAATGTCAATACAAATATTATCATCCATCTAAGATAACTATCTTAATCCAAGAAGAAAGTCTTGATCACTTAATTTCATGCTTTCACTGGAGTGAAAGCAGCCTCAGAAAATCTGAAGTTAATCAAGCATCTCAAAGAGACTTACTTAATAGAAAAGGCAAAGCCGAGAAAAAAGAAAAAGCAAAATGCATCATCACATCATGAATAATGTAGATACACATTATTACAGATACAATTCATCCTTTAAGGAAATCCTTGGAGGAGTACAAGTGTTACATGCTTGTATAACCTACTTCCATGTAATTGCTTACCTACAAGTGTTACATACTTGTAACAACATCTTATCACAAAGCCAAATCTTTGATGGACTTCGAGCTTACGTACAAAGATTACGAAGCCGAGGAAAACTTAGATCTCAAGAAAAAATCCACAAAGGTGAATCCACGGACAAAAGCAAAAATGTCCAAAACGGCAGTCAAAAATCAAGGCAACAAAACTCTTCTGCAAAGTGGAAACAGAATAATGTTGGCTCTTATGCTGTATCGCCCACAGTTAACAGAACTGTAGGAAATCAAGCTCCTAAGACAGATAAGACAAAAGGAGCTGCAAGTGCCCCAAAATGTTTATTCTGTCAAGAAGCACATACCATTTATCAATGCACAGTATATGAAGGCCGTGCCAGTCGAATCGATCGACTGAAATCTCTCAACAGGTGCATCCGTTGTCTTCGGAAGCACGATACAAGTGAGTGTAACACTCCATTGCAAAACTGCCAATATTGTCATAAAAGTGTACATCACACAGCACTCTGTAGTGATATTAACACTCAATCCAGATCACAGACTTCCAATAATCAACCTGCATCTCAGGCAAAGCCCAAAGATGATAATACCACAACAGCCGTACAATTCTGTACAGTAATGAGCAATGTCAACGACTTGGATACAGAAATTGTTACAACAGCCATATTGCCTACTGCACAGCTAGAACTATGCAATCAAGGAATTTGTATTCCAACTAGAGGCTTTTTTGATCAAGGGTCACAGAAAACCTTTATCAGTAAAAAGATGGCAGAAGATTTACAACTTAAATCTTCAAAGCAAGCATCTACATCTATATCAGGGTTTTTTACTAATTCTGGTCGTAGAACCTTTCCAGTAGTAAAACTCAATGTCTGTCTAGGTACATCCCAAAGGACAGTAGAAGCCATAGTAGTTGATAAAATTCCTACTGAAATGGAAGTGACTGGTCTGACAGCAACTATTAAATTCCTAAAAGAAAAAGGAATACAATTAGCAGATCCTCTGCTTGATTCTGACTACATAGGAGATATCGGAATCCTGATTGGAGCTGACTACTATCATCGATTCATTCTGGGATCAGAAGAATCTATGGGTATGAATATACTCAAATCAGCAGGAGGCATATTGATGACAGGACCTATACTAGATCTTGAACCTTCAACTCTTGAAAAATCACATCATACAGAAACTGTAATAGTGGCATGACTAGGCAAAGAACAGTCACCACTTAAAATCCCCCACATGATTGATGATGGATTAGAATCTGTACATCAATTGTGGGAACTTGATGCCATAGGAATAATTCCTGAACAACCAAGTCCTGATGATGTCTGTGCATACAATCAATACTTAGAAACTGTACAGTACCATGATGGACAGTACTGGGTAAGGCTACCATGGAAAATCAACCATAAAACTTTACCTACCAATTATCACATGGCTTATAGTCAATTTAAATCACAATTAGCAAAGCTAAGAAAAAGGCATGAGCATTTAAAACTCTATCATGAGATTATTGCTCAACAATTAAAGAATAAATTCATCGAAGTCGTGAAACATGACAATAAGCAAACAGGCCATTTTCTACCGCACATGGCTGTAATGAGAGAATCAAAAACAACTCCTTTACGGATAGTTTTTAATTGTAGCTCTAAATCTGGACCCCAAGGAACCAGTCTAAATGATTGTTTGCAAACAGGTCCAAGTCTAACTCAGAAATTGTATGACATACTGTTGAAGTTTAGACTTAACAAATATGCGTATTCAGCAGATATAAGTAAGGCCTTTCTCAGAGTTGGCTTGCAGGAAGAAGATAGAGACTTCACTAAGTTTCTATGGGTAGAGAACCCAGAAGATGTCAATAGTCCTGTAGTGACTTTCAGATTCTCATCAGTTCTTTTTGGCGCGACAAGCAGTCCATTTCTGTTGCAAGCAACTCTAGATACTCATCTGAAGAAATCATCAAGTCCCTGTAAGACTGAAATCAGTCAAAATCTATATGTAGATAATTTTCAAGGGACAGTTAACAGTACTACTGAACTGTTACAATTATATCAAGAGGCCAACAAGGAGCTACAAGGTGCCAACATGCCACTACAATCTTGGGCCTCTAATAATGCAACATTGAATAATCAAATAGCAAGAGATTACCCTGAATATCACGTACCAGAATCACAAAAGGTGTTAGGTATGGATTGGGATTTAATCTCGGACACAATCTCGATCAAATCCGTGCCAGTAAATTACTACATCGCTACAAAAAGGGATTTGCTTTCACAAGTTAGCAAAGTATTCGACCCACTTGGTCTACTAAATCCTTTGACTATCAAGTGGCGTTTATTGGTGCAAGAAGCATGGAAGGCTAAGGTTGGTTGGGATGATCCACTACCAATCCAGTTACAAAAAGCTTGGATGGAAGTGGCTCAAGAACAAACTTTAGTTGAAAAGATAATCTTTCCGGGACACATAGTCGAGGAAAATGAAGAAGTATCACTACATGTATTCGCAGACTCGTCAGCCAAAGCTTTTGGAGCTTGTGCTTACTTAGTGACTTCTAATCAATCATATCTTATCACCTCTAAGGCCAGAGTCGCTCCATTAAAAAAGAGGACTTTGCCTCAGATGGAACTAACAGCACTGCTAACTGGCACACGCTTAGCAGTGCATATCAAACAAGTCTTGTCTACCATGAACATCAAAGATGTCATTATATGGTCTGACAATGAAGCTGTCTTACAATGGGTACGAAACGACAACTGTCCAACTCCATATGTAAAAAATCGCGTCTCGGAAATTAAAGAAATTTCCGCAGGCTTTCAATTGTTGCATGTACCAACAAAGGATAATCCAGCTGATCTCTTATCAAGAGGTATGACATTTAAACAGTTTGCAAAGGCAGATATTTGGTTTCATGGGCCTCGATGGTTAGTGAATGGTAGTTGGCCTGAACAAAAGCCACACATCATTACGACACAAACCATAACTACCACCAGGCAGCAAGCTCAAATATCAGTCTTGGATTGTACTCGTTACTCCTCGCTCATCAAATTAATCAATGTAACACAGAACGTGTTTCATTATCTCAGGAAAAAAGGTATAAAATACACTTTTCCAGATGCACTTCTCTATTGGGTAAGACAAGCCCAGAGAGAAACTTATGGGAATAACTATGAAAATCTTCCTCGTAAGTTAAAACACAATCTCGGTCTGTGGATAGACCAAGAAAATCACAACATTCTGCGTTGTGGAGGGAGACTTAAACACGCAGATATCAATCTAGATACCGTGCATCCATGGCTTTTACCAAAAAATCATTGGATCACAAGGTTGATTGTGTTGCATACACATCAACAAATCATCAAACATGGAGGAGTGTTAGACACACTCACACAAATCAGACAGCAGTACTGGATTCCTCAGGGAAGACAGTCAGTCAAATCAATCTTGAAGAATTGCATGATATGCCGAAGGTACGATGCAAGAACTTGCTCTTATCCAGGGCCACCACCCCTGCCAAAGGAACGAGTGGTCCATCTACAACCTTTCGAAACGACAGGAGTAGATTATACAGGAGCAATATATCTAACAGGGACTGCAGATAAGCAACCTATCAAGGCATACATCTGTCTGTTCACCTGTGCTACCACCAGGGCAGTACATCTAGAGGTAACACCCGATATGACTGCTCAATCATTTATTCAAGCTTTCCGCAGATTCGCAGCACGCCGATCATGCCCTAAGCTGATGATTTCAGATAACGGAGCAAACTTGGTAGCTGGAGAAGCATGTCTACGGGAAATCTGTTCCCATCCTGCAGTTACTTCCACACTGGAACAGCGTCATTGCAGATGGAAATTTATCCCTCCGAGAGCCCCATGGCACGGAGGATTTTATGAACGGTTAATAGGAACTGTAAAAAGATCCTTGAGAAAATCTCTACACCGTCAGAAAATCAATCTTCAAGAACTCCAGACAGTAATCACGGAAATAGAATCAAGGGTGAATAACCGGCCGTTGACTTACTTGTCTGAGGATCCTACTCAACATGAGCCATTAAGTCCTGCCCACCTAATGTATGGAAGACTTCTGACTCCAGTACCATCTCTAGTGGATGATGAGATCAGAGATCCCTCATATGTGGGTCAGAGCGAGTTGGTTCAGGGGTATAAGCATCTGTCCAGCATAATCCAAAAATGGAATGATGTTTGGACAAAAGAATATCTTACATCTCTACGAGAACATCACTATGGGGCCAATGTCCCACATAATATATCTAATCTCCAATCTGGCGATATTGTCTTGGTAGACAGTGATGGCCCTAGGGCTGACTGGCCATTAGGTAAAGTTGTCTCAGTCCATCCAGATAGTCAGGGGATTTTGAGAATAGTCAAAATCCTGTCTAAAGGAACAACTTCCCTGAAGACATTGGACAAATTCATCCACATGGAATCAGTGAGCCAGCTGCAGTTAGATCCTGAGAGACCTCAAGACACTCTTCCACAAGACCCACAGACTCCTAACAGACACAATCGTCCACAACGGACAGCAGCACAAAAGTGCAAGCAAAATTTGCACTTGTATTATCAATCCAATGGAGAGTAAATAAATACATATGGTTACTATTGTCCTAAGTATTGGACTCTGTGCCAGTTCTCTCCCTCTGGAAGATGTGGGAAATTTTTACCCACCATATCTAATAATCATCTAAGAAATGTATAATTTCTATATCATATCTAAATCATATCAAAATCATATCTAAATCGTATCAAAATCATATTAGAATCATTATAGATTCATTATATAGCTTGATCCTGGATGACAATGGCACCATGAACACGTACGCAACAGGGGCCCTTTTGATGCCTACGTGACTTTGTACATGATCTTTCAAGGATCCAGAAGCTTCTAGAAGGACTTCTTAATTAAAAAACTATTGGAACATTGATTCAACATCCGGTAGGATTAAAAATCAAATCCTTAATAAGATTCAGTGGTACTTACAAATACTACTTATAATCTTTAAATCTTATATCTAATTATATTATAATCACATCTTATTTCAATAATAAGTCTAGACTGTAAAAATAATCAATCAATATTCATAGAAGGCTACCGTGCACAGAGAGCATGGTAGGGCGATGGGGGCAGTGAAGCGCCCACCGACAAAGCCCAGCGGCACTCCGCGTTTGTTTACAAATGAGTGAACAAGTGACTGATCCTTAGCGAACATTACCAGCTCAAGGACACCTTATTTAACATTTTTATCGTCAGTGAATACTCTCTAGAACTGGGGGAGTACCTGGATAATATCTACAAGGAAAATCCTAGAACATTTATAAAAATAAGAGTGTATAGTGGAGATCAGTGACACGGTTTCCTCCACCTTCATTCATAAACTTTTATCTCGAATCATTCTTCTGCAACTGCAGGATAATCACGTAGCAACGCTACCAGATCATCATACAGCAACGCTGTGACAAAATATAGTGCCTAAACTCAACAAGAGAGTTAATCAGTCTGGCAAACTTGTCAGACAAGGCACCCCGACTGGCAGAGAAGTATATTGAAGGTTATTTGGTATATGATTGGCCAATTGTATGCTTGTGTGACTTTAATATCCGATAAATCTGTCTGTTGGTTAAAAAGCGAGGCAAAGCCTCACATTTCGGTACGTTTATTAAAATTGTAGTGTAGCTTTGAATCTTATCCAAGCACTGAACCTCATGAGTGTCCATTCTGTCAGAAAAGAATTCAGCCTCAATAAGTAAAAACCTCACAAGTGTCCACAGTGTTGGAAGAGATTCAGTCAAGCTAACTGTATAAATTGAATATGTCTGCATATATATTTGAATATATAAATTAAGTTATCAATAGCTTGCTTAGTTAATTTTTAAGTTATCATATAAGTTCATTTAATTGAATATAATCTAGTAGTTACTTAATAGTATTAAGACTACATTTAAGGTCATTTATTATACTTTTACAATTTAATTTGTTGTTTATAGTATAAGAATCTATTGGCTGTAAGTTATGGTGCTAGGTTAGACTATGTATGTTTAAATCCCTGATTTAAACAGAGCCAGTGTTCAGTCATACAACTGAATTTATCAAATCTTATCCTTGTATAAAATACAAGCTGATGTGAGATCCCTGTCTACAGGTGGACTGGAACTTCTATCAACAAAGTCATTCACCCCACCTGTCCCTTACAGCCCACAGTCTGTCATTAGGAAAAGAGGAATTAGGATTTACAACCCTAGCTAGAGATTTTAGTTGAATTAATTTGCAGACAGTAATTTTTTAATTTAGTTCAGTACAAGTCCCTGGTAGTCTCCTCTTATATCAATCCCAGAAGGTTTTTCCCACAGTGCCCATCCTCACCACACACAACCTTCAACACTGTGCCCATCCTCACCACACACAACCTTCAACACTGTGCCCATCCTCACCACACACACAACCTTCAACACTGTGCCCATCTTCACCACACACAACCTACAACACTGTGCTCATCCTAACCACACACAACCTTCAACACTGTGC
Source organism: Procambarus clarkii (assembly GCF_040958095.1). NCBI lineage: Eukaryota > Metazoa > Arthropoda > Malacostraca > Decapoda > Cambaridae > Procambarus > Procambarus clarkii. Next base: position 25,767,942 of record NC_091223.1, on the reverse strand, counting down.
CCATCCTCACCACACACACAACCTTCAACACTGTGCCCATCCTCACCACACACAACCTTCAACACTGTGCCCATCCTCACCACACACACAACCTTCAACACTGTCCTCATCCTCACCACACACAACCTTCAACACTGTGCCCATCCTCACCACACACACAACCTTCAACACTGTGCCCATCCTCACCACACACAACCTTCAACACTGTGCCCATCCTCACCACTCACACAACCTTCAACACTGTGCCCATCCTCACCACACACAACCTTCAACACTGTGCCCATCCTCACCACACACAACCTTCAACACTGTGCCCATCCTCACCACACACAACCTTCAACACTGTGCCCATCCTCACCACACACAACCTTCAACACTGTGCCCATCCTCACCACTCACACAACCTTCAACACTGTGCCCATCCTCACCACACACAACCTTCAACACTGTGCCCATCCTCACCACACACAACCTTCAACACTGTGCCCATCCTCACCACACACAACCTTCAACACTGTGCCCATCCTCACCACACACAACCTTCAACACTGTGCCCATCCTCACCACACACAACCTTCAACACTGTGCCCATCCTCACCACACACAACCTTCAACACTGTGCCCATCCTCACCACACACAACCTTCAACACTGTGCCCATCCTCACCACACACACAACCCTCAACACTGTGCCCATCTTCACCACACACAACCTTCAACACTGTGCCTGGAGTCCATCACTACGTCACTCGAGCACCTGCAGGGGTTGACAGGTAGTGTGTATGCCACCAAGCCTGTGGTGAAGGTCCGCGCCAGTAAGCAGTGACTGACGCCGGCGTCAAGCACCCGGGACCAACGTGGGAGTATGGCCACGATTTTCCCGCTAGGCGCGGGAAATGGCCCGTGCTGCTTAGAACTTTTTTGTTCCGAGTAGCTGAATCTAAAACAAAAACACAATGGAAGCGTCGCAGTTACAGTTCCACTACGGGTTTGGAACAGTTTATTCCGAGTGGCTGAATCTCAAACGTCAATAACACACAACGAGCAATGAGGGCATAACAGACAGTCAGCTGATCGGTGTCAAGGATCGGTAACACGCCAAATTTGCAGACACTGTGAAGCATTTTTGAGGATCGAGTGTGTGTGTAAGACACACTTGGCAGGAGGCCATTTGCTCCAGTACAAGTTACAAAAGTTACAGTGTCCCGTGCCAGCGCTGTACCGAGACCGAAAAACTAAGAAAGCTTGAAAGCTTGACTTTATGAGCTACGTAGCTTAGCCATGTATATTTGTGTCGTACGAAGTGCAAGCGCTTGAGGATAGTTGTGTATGCAATGAGCGCTGAGTGTGTGAAGCTTGATCACCTCGAGCTCAAGAGTCGAGGGCGACCTTGCTGCAGAGAAAGTGTCTTAAGCGTCGAGGGCGACCTTGCTGCAGAGAAGCTTTCCAAAAAAGTCGAGGACAACTTGCTGTAGATAAGGTACCCTGTGTGGATGCGAGACGTGTGGATGTGGATTATGCGTGTGGATCAGCTGGTCGACGGAGGTCCCCCTGTGAGCTCCAGCGCCCCTACTCCTCCACTCTCTGGGGACGTCCAGAGCCTGGTCCTCCGGGAAGGTGTTGGGGGTCCCCTGTTGCCTGAGTGTAGCCATCATGGGGGACGTGCAACACTTCCCATCACTACTTTCCTTACACTTATAAATAAATAAATAAATAAATAAATGTTTATTCAGGTAAAGTACATACATACAAGAGGTTTTACAAAAATTGATAGATTTATAGATAGAGCTAGTACATACAATGCCTAAAGCCACTATTACGCAAAGCGTTTCGGGCAGAACTGCTGTCGGTCAGCTGTCACTTCACCTTCCCTCACCCATCACCATTTTCCTTCACTTAGTTCCTTACCTTTTACCACCCTAGGGAGTCGATGGCTGAGCGGACAGAACACTGGATGCGTGATCCTGTGGTTCCGGGTTCGATCCCGGGCGCCGGCGAGAAACAATGAGCAGCGTTTCTTTCACCCTGTTGCTCCTGTTACCTAGCAGTAAATAGGTACCTGGGAGTTAGTCAGCTGTCACGGGCTGCTTCCTGGGGGTGGAGGCCTGGTCGAGGACCGGACCACGGCGACACTAAGCCCCGAAATCATCTCAAGATAACCTCCAAGATAACCCTTTGCCTTCAAAGGAGAAATGTCGTATGGAGGTGCCAAGGTGTAAACACAGATATTGTCCCGTGGCAGTTGTCTATCATTTTGGCCTCCACCACCTTCTCACTTAACTTGTTTCAAACGTCTTCCACTCTGTTTGAAAAAGTGGATTGCGGAGTATGGATTGGGGAGTGTGGATTGGGGAGTATGGATTGGGGGAGTGTGAATTGAGTCAGCAGGATGGAGGACAATTGCAGTGCAGACCTGCGGTGAATCAATACATGTTCCTGTCCCAGGCAAACATGTCGCCAAAAGGAAATCCTCTGCGTAAAAAAAGAAGCAGAGCACTGAGGTGAGCCTTGTCACTGAGGTGAGCCTTGTCACTGAGGTGAGCCTTGTCACTGAGGTGAGCCTTGTCACTGAGGTGAGCCTTGTCACTGAGGTGAGCCTTGTCACTGAGGTGAGCCTTGTCACTGAGGTGAGCCTTGTCACTGAGGTGAGCCTTGTCACTGGGTATTGATGCTATTTCCAGCAAAGCTCCATCTCCTTTGTCCATTATATACACTCTGGCAGTATGTCACATATGTCAATATGCATCACGTACCTCAATATGTACCACCTGTCAGTCATTAACCCGGCCTCGAGATAGTACATCGCATTTTGACGTATAAATCTCCTAAGGCTAAAACTGATGTACTAAAATAATGCGGCTCGCAAAATTGGCATGATATCCCGTTTTCTATGCGTAAGTCCTCGGTGAAGTTAGGTTCTGGTAATTTAGTACGTCTCCTTAGTAACGTTGTGAACACTCGAGAGGGCCGACTGGAACGAGTGTTCCCGAAGCGTCTAATGATTTTGACAACAAATTTATTTTGAGAGCTTAAGGCTAATGATGCTGAGACGTTATGAGTCTTGTGTGACTTATGGTGACTGATGACATTATTTGAGAAATTACAGAGATTAAGTGACAAGCCTCACTAAATATGGCTTAGATTATATGTCCGTTTGTCTAGTAAATTGTTGCTCTCAAGTGAGCGAATTAAGTAATTTCTGGTTCAATCCTGAGCAGCCTAGCGGGGCATTTATCCGTCAGCCATTTAATTAGTTCAGTTGAAAGAAGCCTTAAATAATATCCTATGCCAGTTGTTTTTAATTACATGTGATTTGTGTGAAGTACTGAGTCACTGTAACACCTCTCTGTTACTCAGTGTTTCTTGCCCAATATTTGAGCCGCTCTTACGCCATTCAGATGAGCTACTCACTGTGTGGAATTTAGGTGTAGGCGAGGCTATTGCTCTGGGTACAGCAACACCCAAGCTCCTGTACCCCTCTGGGTACAGCAACACCCAGGCTCCTGTAATCCTCTGGGTACAGCAACACCCAGGCACCTGTACCCCTCTGGGTACAGCAACACCCAGGCACCTGTACCCCTCTGGGTACAGCAACACCCAGGCACCTGTACTCCTCTGGGTACAGCAACACCCAGGCACCTGTACTCCTCTGGGTACAGCAACACCCAGGCACCTGTACCCCTCTGGGTACAGCAACACCCAGGCACCTGTACCCCTCTGGGTACAGCAACACCCAGGCACCTGTACTCCTCTGGGTACAGCAACACCCAGACTCCTGTACTCCTCTGGGTACAGCAACACCCAGGCACCTGTACCCCTCTGGGTACAGCAACACCCAGGCACCTGTACCCCTCTGGGTACAGCAACACCCAGGCACCTGTACCCCTCTGGGTACAGCAACACCCAGGCACCTGTACCCCTCTGGGTACAGCAACACCCTGGCACCTGTACCCCTCTGGGTACAGCAACACCCAGGCACCTGTACCCCTCTGGGTACAGCAACACCCAGGCACCTGTACCCTACCTATTAACAGTCGCTGCCTGAGTGCCACACAGAGTCTGTGACCCAAATGAGAAGTTGACGAGAGAGTGATTTGCAAAAGGGAATGTGCAACACAGGTGAGACATACTCACAGGTGAGACATGCTCACAGATGAGACATGCTCACAGGTGAGACATGCTCACAGGTGAGACATACTCACAGGTGAGACATACTCACAGGTGAGACATGCTCACAGGTGAGAAATGCTCACAGGTGAGACATGCTCACAGGTGAGACATACTCACAGGTGAGACATGCTCACAGGTGAGATATGCTCACAGGTGAGACATGCTCACAGGTGAGACATGCTCACAGGTGAGACATGCTCACAGGTGAGACATGCTCACAGGTGAAACATGCTCACAGGTGAGACATGCTCACAGGTGAGATATGCTCACAGGTGAGACATGCTCACAGGTGAGATATGCTCACAGGTGTGACATGCTCACAGGTGAGACATGCTCACAGGTGAGACATGCTCACAGGTGAGACATGCTCACAGGTGAGACATGCTCACAAGTGAGACATGCTCACAGGTGAGATATGCTCACAGGTGTGACATGCTCACAGGTGAGACATGCTCACAGGTGAGACATGCTCACAGGTGAGATATGCTCACAGGTGTGACATGCTCACAGGTGAGACATGCTCACAGGTGAGACATGCTCACAGGTGAGATATGCTCACAGGTGAGATATGCTCACAGGTGTGACATGCTCACAGGTGAGACATGCTCACAGGTGAGATATGCTCACAGGTGTGACATGCTCACAGGTGAGACATGCTCACAGGTGAGACATGCTCACAGGTGAGACATGCTCACAGGTGAGACATGCTCACAGGTGTGACATGCTCACAGGTGAGACATGCTCACAGGTGAGACATGCTCACAGGTGAGACATGCTCACAGGTGAGCATGTCATAATGTTGCACACCATAGTGAGCACACCATAGTGAGCACACCATAGTGAGCACACCATAGTGAGCACACCATAGTGAGCACACCATAGTGAGCACACTATAGTGAGCACACCATAGTGAGCACACCATAGTGAGCACACCATAGTGAGCACACCATAGTGAGCACACCATAGTGAGCACATTGTACTGTACGTAGTGAGCAATTCTAAGGGAATTGATAGAGTAGACAAAGACAGGCTATTTAACATGTCACAGGTGACATGCTCACAGGTGAGACATGCTCACAGGTGAGATATGCTCACAGGTGAGATATGCTCACAGGTGTGACATGCTCACAGGTGAGACATGCTCACAGGTGAGATATGCTCACAGGTGTGACATGCTCACAGGTGAGACATGCTCACAGGTGAGACATGCTCACAGGTGAGACATGCTCACAGGTGAGACATGCTCACAGGTGAGACATGCTCACAGGGGAGATATGCTCACAGGTGTGACATGCTCACAGGTGAGACATGCTCACAGGTGAGACATGCTCACAGGTGAAACATGCTCACAGGTGTGACATGCTCACAGGTGAGACATGCTCACAGGTGAGACATGCTCACAGGTGAGACATGCTCACAGGTGAGACATGCTCACAGGGGAGATATGCTCACAGGTGTGACATGCTCACAGGTGAGACATGCTCACAGGTGAGACATGCTCACAGGTGAAACATGCTCACAGGTGAGATATGCTCACAGGTGAGATATGCTCACAGGTGAGATATGCTCACAGGTGAGATATGCTCACAGGTGTGACATGCTCACAGGTGAGACATGCTCACAGGTGAGACATGCTCACAGGTGAGACATGCTCACAGGTGAGCATGTCATAATGTTGCACACCATAGTGAGCACACCATAGTGAGCACACCATAGTGAGCACACCATAGTGAGCACACCATAGTGAGCACACCATAGTGAGCACACTATAGTGAGCACACCATAGTGAGCACACCATAGTGAGCACACCATAGTGAGCACACCATAGTGAGCACACCATAGTGAGCACATTGTACTGTACGTAGTGAGCAATTCTAAGGGAATTGATAGAGTAGACAAAGACAGGCTATTTAACACAAGGGGAACACGCACAAGGGGACACAGGTGGAAACTGAGTGCCTAAATGAGCCACAGAGATATTAGAAAGAACTTTTTTAGTGTCAGAGTGGTTGACAAATGGAATGCATTAGGAAGTGATGTGGTGGAGGCTGACTCCATACACAGTTTCAAGTGTAGATATGATAGAGCCCAATAGGCTCAGGAATCTGTACACCTGTTGATTGACGGTTGAGAGGCGGGACCAAAGAGCCAGAGCTCAATCCCCGCAAACACAACTAGGTGAGTACAACTAGGTGAGTACAACTAGGTGAGTACAACTAGGTGAGTACACCATAGTGAGCACACCATAGTGAGCACACCGTAGTGAGCACACCGTAGTGAGCACACCATAGTGAGCACACCATAGTGAGCACACCATAGTGAGCACACCATAGTGAGCACACCATAGTGAGCACACCATAGTGAGCACACCGTAGTGAGCACACCATTGTGAGCACACCATAGTGAGCACACCATAGTGAGCACACCATAGTGAGCACACCATAGTGAGCACACCGTAGTGAGCACACCATAGTGAGAACACCGTAGTGAGCACACCGTAGTGAGCACACCGTAGTGAGCACACCGTAGTGAGCACACCATAGTGAGCACACCATAGTGAGCACACCATAGTGAGCACACCATAGTGAGCACACCATAGTGAGCACACCATAGTGAGCACACCATAGTGAGCACACCGTAGTGAGCACACCGTAGTGAGCACACCGTAGTGAGCACACCATAGTGAGAACACCGTAGTGAGCACACCGTAGTGAGCACACCGTAGTGAGCACACCGTAGTGAGCACACCGTAGTGAGCACACCATAGTGAGCACACCATAGTGAGCACACCATAGTGAGCACACCATAGTGAGCACACCGTAGTGAGCACACCATAGTGAGCACACCATAGTGAGCACACCATAGTGAGCACACCATAGTGAGCACACCATAGTGAGCACACCATAATATTTCATGTATGGACTAATCTCCGAAGAGAGTCATCATTGCAACCATTTAAATAATGTTTAATCAGCAAACCTTCATAAAGCTAAAAGCTGCTTTTGTACTTAATCATTCATATCGACTTTAGAAATACCTCCTCACTCTCCTAGCACCCCCATCCCCTCCCTACCCCACCCCCCCCCCCATCCCCAACATATATTTATTCCCCGCAACTAAAAAAAATCCTATTAGTCACCGTCAAAGCTGTGCCAGAGGGAATCTTCAGGAGGAATGACATCCAATTTCTCGGCCGAATCTGTGAGGAATGGGAGAGGCATTTTTGTTCTACCACAGACGTGGCCACACATTTACAATGCTAACCAACTTATATGAGTTTTCTTCTGTCCTCCATGGACAGGGTTAGAGATGTGTTAAACATACAGTTCAGTGAGCAGTGGAAGGCTTCTGCAAAATCCTCCCCCCACCCTCCCATAATTTTTTTTTCATAGCAACATGCACCTCATCGTTATTCCTGGGCTTCTTCAACTTCTTTACAGTCTTCTTCAACATTGGAGATGAATGTTTCTTTTGAATATCTATGGATGCCTGGAGTGAGAGCGGACTGTGACTGTGAAGAGATACTTTACTTGTAATCATTATACCAGCTTCAAAAATCCTGCGATGCTATTTATATTTTCGCTTTATTCTTGACCCTTAACGCCCTATTTGTATGTACCTGACCTTCCTAAGGGTAAAAAACCAATATGCCCAGTACAGTCTTGCAGTCAAACTGCGACCCGTTGAGGGTGTGGACACAATGTGACCCAAACGTCTAAAGGTTGGAGCTACTCCCCTTGACGGTCATGCTTTCTGGAGAAGCAATATTCTTAAGGTCGTGAAGGACGTTACCGGCATCACACCCGCTGACATTACTCAGGAAGGTGATGATATCGTGCTCTCTTTTTCATGTGAGGAAGAGTTACAAAAACTCTTGACCAACGATGCCGTACTACACAAGGAGCACCACCTACATCCTCACTTCCCACGTCAGTTCCTGGCCGGAAGAACTGTTTTTACCAGCAGGACCAGCCAGTTGATCGCTGACCGACCGCAACATAAGATCATGGACAATATCGAGGACGAAATTCTGAGCCTCGGTGTATTCAACCTAGAGTTCTGCAGCTCCGACAAATCACCAGTGAAGATTAGGTTCACCACCATAGCTGCGGCCACCCAGGCAGCCACACAAGGCTTCTACTGCTTCGGCTTACAAATACAATCCCACCAAATAAAAAAGGAACGATACCATGAGATCCAACAGTGCTTCAAGTGCTACAAGCCCTCCTTCCCCACCAACAAGTGTCAGCACCCCATACAGAAGTGCAGCCTGTGCGCACTAGACCATCACTACTCTATATGCAAGGCAACAACTCATCGCTGCTTGCTCTATGATGACAATCATCCCGCAATTTCTTATGTCATGAACTTGTTCGATTAAGACTCAAGAATAGTTAGTCACTCAAAATCCCCAGTTCTGTACTTTGGCACGGTAAACGGGGGTAGAAAATAAATTCTTGACTAAATAGTCTCCAGTATAGTGAGTATAGTCCCCAAGTGAACATTGTATAATAAAACACACTCATATACTAACACAAGACCCCGTGACCTGGTCACGAAGGCAGGCGGAGACTCGTCCATACATATATTGGTATATGTATGTCACAGTTTTACACGAGTGCATATACTGTTAGTTGATTGTAAGAAAGAAGTACATATATTTATAGAGCAGGCGTCTACCCTGATGTTTGAGGTAGAACATGTGAGTGTTTAGAACCTTCTAGACACTCTGTTGTACCTCGAAAGACCTCCCCTCTCCCCTGTAAACACACTATCTGCTTCACTCTAACTATCTGCACTGCACACTACCTTCTTCACAGCAACAATCTTGACCATACAATATCTTCATCATTATTACCATCTTCACTGTCCAGGTACCCTAATATTCAACAATCATCTTGACTACCTTCCCTCTCCTTCCCCACCATCATTACCCCTCACCATTTCCCTCTCCTTCCCCTTCACCACTACCTCTCACAACCTGCCTGCATCTCCAGATTGTGCACTAGTCTCTTGTGTGGTATTGTGTCAAAGGCTTTCGTGCAATCCCAAAATATGCAGTCTGCCCAGCCCTCTCTTTCTTGCCTGACTTTTGTTGCCTGGTCGTAGAATATTTCTGTGAGGGTGGATTTGCCACCCCTAACCCATGTTGATGTTATGTTATGAAGTTCTTTAACTCTAGATGTTCCACAAGCTATTTTGCACAATCTTCTCCATCAACTTGCATGGTATGCAAGTTAAGGACACTGGCCTGGAGTTTAATGCCTCCTGCCTATCTCCCTTTTTGTATATCGGAACGACATTAGCAGTGTGTCAAATTTTTGGCAGCTCCCCTGATACCAGTTATTTGTTATATGGAGAGTGGCAGGCACAGTGTTTCTGCTTCTTCCTTTAGTATCCTTGGTTAGATTCCATCTGGGCCTATAGCTTTTGTCACCTCCAACTCTAGCAAAAGTTTTCTCACCTCCCAACTGGCAATCCCAAACTCTTCTAGCGGTGCCTGGTTATCTATTGCTTCTATATCTCTGGAACTTTTCCTTGCTCTAATGTGAAGACCTCTCGGAATTTCTTATTGTGTTCCTCACACACTTCCTTGTCGTTTGTTGTGAGATCTGTCTGGCCCTATCCTCAGTTTCATTACCTGTTCCTTCACTGGTGTTTTTCCTCCGGATTAGACTGTGCAGTAGTTTAGGTTGAGTCTTTGCCTTGCTTGCTATGTCATTTTCATATTGCCTTTCTGCCTTTATTCTCACCTTAACGTATTCATTCATGTCGCTCTGTTATCTTTCTCGGCTCTCTGGTGTCCTGTTATTTCTGTAGTTTCTCCACGCCCTTGTGTGGCGTGTCGTGTGTACTCACCTAGTTGTGCTTGCGGGGGGTTGAGCTCTGGCTCTTTGGTCCCGCCTCTCAACCGTCAATCAACAGGTGTACAGGTTCCTGAGCCTATTGGGCTCTATCATATCTACACTTGAAACTGTGTATGGAGTCAGCCTCCACCACATTGCTTCCTAATGCATTCCATTTGTCAACCACTCTGACACTAAAAAAGTTCTTTCAAATATCTCTGTGGCTCATTTGGGCACTCAGTTTCCACCTGTGTTCCCTAGTGCGTGTGCCCCTTGTGTTAAATAGCCTGTCTTTATCAACCCTGTCGATTCCCTTGAGAATCTTGAATGTGGTGATCATTTCCCCTCTAAATCTTTTGTCTTCCAACGAAGTGAGGTTTAATGAGGTGAGGTCCCGAACTGAGGTCCCGTAGTCTCTCCTCGTAGCTCATACCTCTCAGCTCGGGTACTAGTCTGGTGGCAAACCTTTGAACCTTTTCCAGTTTAGTCTTATGCTTGACTAGATATGGACTCCATGCTGGGGCTGCATACTCCAGGATTGGTCTGACATATGTGGTATATAATGTTCTGAAAGATTTCTTACACAAGTTTCTAAAGGCCGTTCTTATGTTAGCCAACCTGGCATATGCCGCTGATGTTATCCTCTTGATATGAGCTTCAGGGGACAGGTCTGGCGTGATATCAACCCCCAGGTCTTTCTCTCTCTCTGACTCTTGAAGTATTTCATCTCCCAAATGATACCTTGTATCTGGTCTCCTGCTCCCTACCCCTATCTTCATTACATTACGTTTGCTTGGGTTAAAGTCTAATAGCCATTTGTTCGACCACTCCTGCAGCTTGTCCAGGTCTTCTTTAAGCCTCAAGCTGTCCTCCTCTGACTTAATCCTTCTCATAATTTTTGCGTCGTCCGAAAACATTGAGTGGAATGAGTCTATACCCTCTGGGAGATCATTTACGCATATCAGAAACAGGATAGGTCCAAGTACAGAGCCCTGTGGGACTCCACTGGCGACTTCACGCCATTCTGAGGTCTCACCCCTCACTGTAACTCTCTGCTTCCTATTTCTTAGGTACTCCCTTATCCACTGGAGCACCTTACCAGTTACTCCTGCCTGTTTCTCCAGCTTATGCATCAACCTTTTATTGGGTACTGTGTCAAAGGCTTTTCGACAGTCCAAAAAATGCAGTCCGCCCATCCTTCTCTTTCTTGCTTAATCTTTGTCACCTGATCGTAGAATTCTATCAAGCCTGTAAGGCAAGATTTACCCTTGCGTGTGTGATGTGTGTGTGTGTGTGTGTGTGTTCACATAGTTGTATTTACCTGGTTGTGCTTGCGGTGGTTGGGCTCTGCTCTTTCGACCCGCCACACTGTCAATCAATCAACTGTTACTAATGACTAACTTTTTTTCCACACAAACACCCCAGGAAGTAGCCGTAACACCTGTCTAAATCCCAGGTACCTATTTACTGTTAGGTAATAGGGGCAGCAGGGTGAAAGAAACTCTGCCCACTTTGTTTTTCGCCGGCTCCGTGAATCGAACCCCAGTCCACAGGATTACGTGGTCAGCGTAATCCTGTGGACCTGTGGACAGTTGTGCTTGCTGTCCACTCAGGCACCAGCGCCCCTCTGTGTGTACTCGCCTAGTATTACTCACCTAGTTGTGCTTGCTGTCTACTCAGGCACCAGTGCCCCTCTGTGTGTACTCGCCTAGTATTACTCACCTAGTTGTGCTTGCTGTCTACTCAGGCACCAGCGCCCCTCTGTGTGTACTCGCCTAGTATTACTCACCTAGTTGTGCTTGCTGTCTACTCAGGCACCAGCGCCCCTCTGTGTGTACTCGCCTAGTATTACTCACCTAGTTGTGCTTGCTGTCTACTCAGGCACCAGCGCCCCTCTGTGTGTACTCGCCTAGTATTACTCACCTAGTTGTGCTTGCTGTCTACTCAGGCACCAGCGCCCCTCTGTGTGTACTCGCCTAGTATTACTCACCTAGTTGTGCTTGCTGTCTACTCAGGCACCAGCGCCCCTCTGTGTGTACTCGCCTAGTATTACTCACCTAGTTGTGCTTGCTGTCTACTCAGGCACCAGCGCCCCTCTGTGTGTACTCGCCTAATATTACTCACCTAGTTGTGCTTGCGGGGGATGAGCTTTGTCTCTTTGGTCCCGCCTCTCAATCATCAATTAACTGGTATACAGATTCCTGAGCCTACTGGGCTCTATCATATCTATATATGAAACAGAGTATGGAGTCAGCCTCCACCACATCACTTCCTAGTGCATTCCATTTATTAACTACTCTGACACTGAAGAAATTCTTTCTAACGTCTCTGTGGCTAATCTGAGTTTCCAGCTTCCACCCATGTCCCCTCGTTCTGTTACTATTCCGTGTGAACATTTCCTCTATCTCCACTTTGTCAATTCCCCTGAGTATTTTATATGTTCCTATGATATCTTCTCTCTCCCTTCTTTTTTTCTAGTGTGGTAAGGTTCAGTTCTTTAAGCGCTCTTAATTCCCCATCCCTCGTAACTCTGGGACAAGTCTCGTCGCAAACTTAGGAACATTTTCCAGTTTCCGTATGTGTTTCTTCAGGGTGGGGACTCCATTATAGTGCAACATACACTAAGACTGGTCTCACTGCTCTCTCTGGGAGCCGGTCGGCCGAGCGAACAGCACACTGGACTTGTGATCCTGTGGTCCTGGGTTCGATCCTGGCTGCCGGCGAGAAACAATGGGCAGAGTTTCTTTCACCCTATGCCCCTGTTACCTAGCAGTAAAATAGGTACCTGGGTGTTAGTCAGCTGCCACGGGCTGCTTCCTGGGGGTAGAGGCCTGGTCGAGGACCTGGTCGCGGGGACAGTAAAGCCTCGAAATCATCTCAAGATAACCTCAAGATAACGTAGGCAGTGTACAGTGCCCTTAAAGCCTCTTCACTTAGGTTCCTGAATGAAGTTCTCACTTTCGCCAGTGTAGAGTACGCTGCTGTCGTTATCCTATTTATATGCGCCTCAGGAGTTAGGATAGGTATTACGTCCACTCCCAGGTCTCTTTCTTTAATCGTTACAGGTAGGCAGTTTCCTTTCATTGTGTACTGTCTCTTTGGCCGCCTATCACCTGATCCCATTTCCATAACTTTACATTTACTCGTGTTGAACTCCAGTAGCCATTTGTCTGACCATCTCTGCAACCTGTCCAGGTCCTCTTGGAGGATCCTACAATCCTCATCTGTCACAACTCTTCTCATTAATTTTGCGTCATCCGCAAACATTGACATGTATGATTCCGCTCCTGTAAACATATCATTTACATAAATAAGAAAGAGGATTGGTCCGAGCACTGATCCTTGGGGTACTCAACTCGTTACTGTTCGCCAGTCCGACTTCTCGCCCCTTACCGTAACTCTTTGGCTCCTTCCTGTTAGGTAGTTCTTCACCCATACTAGGGCCTTTCCGCTTACTCCCGCCTGCCTCTCAAGTTTGTATAGCAGTCTCATGTGCGGTACGGTATCAAAGGCCTTTTGGCAGTCAAGAAATATGCAGTCCGCCCAGCCTTCTCTGTTCTGCCTTATCCTTGTTAATTTATCATAGAATTCCAAAAGGTTTGTTAGGCATGATTTCCCTGTCCAGAACCCATGTTGGTGCTTGTTTACAAACCCAATGCTCTCCAGGTGCTCAACAAGTCTTAGCCTAATTATTCTTTCAAGTATTTTGCAGGGAATGCTTGTCAGTGATACGGGTCTGTTGTTAAGTGCCTCTTCCCTATCACCTTTCTTGAAAATCGGTACGACATTTGCCTTCTTCCAGCAACTGGGCAATTCTCCCGACATAAGTGACTCATTAAAGATCATTGCCAGAGGCACGCTGAGGGCCTGCGCTGTCTCTTTTAGTATCCACGGTGATACTGACACACACACACACACATGATGTGTGTATTAACCTAGTTGTGTTTGCGGGGGTAGAGCTTTGCTCTTTCGGCCCGCCTCTCAACTGACAATCAACTGTTTACTAACTACTTTTTTTCCCCACAACACACACACACCCTAGGAGCATCACGTGACAGCTGACTAGGTACCTATTTACTGCTAGGTAACAAGGGCATTCAGGGTGAAAGAAACTTTGCCCATTTCTTTCTTCCTGGTGCGGTAATCGAACCCGCGCCACAGAATTACGAGTCCTGCACCCTATCCACCAGGGCCCCCTACCAATTGTGTGTGTGTGTGTGTACTCACCTAATTGTGCTTGCGGGGGTTGAGCTTTGGCTCTTTGGTCCCGCCTCTCAACTGTCAATCAACTGGTGTACAGATTCCTGAGCCTACTGGGCTCTATCATATCTACATTTCAAACTGTGTATGGAGTCAGCCTCCACCACATCACTTCCTAGTGCATTCCATTTATTAACTACTCTGACACTGAAAAAATTCTTTCTAACGTCTCTGTGGCTCATCTGGGTACTAAGTTTTCACCTGTGTCCCCTTGTTCGTGTCCCACCCGTGCTGAAGAGTTTGTCTTTGTCCACCCTGTCAATTCCCCTGAGAATTTTGTAGGTGGTTATCATGTCTCCCCTTACTCTTCTGTTTTCCAGGGATGTGAGGTTCAGCTCCTTTAGCCTTTCCTCGTAGCTCAATCCTCTCAGTTCCGGGACGAGCCTGGTGGCATACTGCTGAATCTTCTCTAACTTTGTCTTGTGTTTAACTAGGTATGGACTCCAGGCTGGAGCTGCATACTCCAGGATTGGTCTGACATAAGTGGTATACAGGGCCGTGAACGAATCCTTACAAAAGTTTCTAAAGGCAGTTCTTATGTTGGCCAGTCTAGCATATGCCGCTGATGATATTATATGTATGTGTGCTGATGATGTGTGTGTGTGTGTGTGTGTGTGTGTGTGTGTGTGTGTGTGTGTGTGTGTGTGTGTGTGTGTGTGTGTGTGTGTGTGTGTGTGTGTGTGTGTGTGTGTGTGTGTGTGTGTGTGTACTCATCTAGTTGTACTCACCTAGTTGTGTTTGCGGAGGTTGAGCTCTGGCTCTTTGGTCCCGCCTCTCAACCGTCAATTAACAGGTGTACAGATTCCTGAGCCTATTGGGCTCTATCATATCTACACTTGAAACTGTGTATGGAGTCAGCCTCCACCACATCACCTAATGCATTCCATTTGTCAACCACTCTGACACTAAAAAAGTTCTTTCTAATATCTCTGTGGCTCATTTGGGTACTCAGTTTCCACCTGTGTGCCCCTTGTGCGTGTTCCTCTTGTGTTAAATACACTGTCTTTATCTACCCTATCAATTCCCTTCAGAATCTTGAATGTGGTGATCATGTCCCCCATAACTCTTCTGTCTTCCAGCGAAGTGAGGTTTAATTCCCGTAGTCTCTCCTCGTAGCTCACACCTCTCAGCTCGGGTACTAGTCTGGTGGCAAACCTTTGAACCTTTTATCAGTTTAGTGTTATGCTTGACTAGATATGGACTCCATGCTGGAGCCGCATACTCCTGGATTGGTCTGATATATCTGGTATACAAAGTTCTGAAAGATTCCTAACATAAGTTTCTAAAGGCCTTTCTTATTTTAACCGACCTGGCATATTCTGCTGATGTTATCCTCTTAATATGAACTTCAGAGGACAGGTCTGGCGTGATATCAACTCCCAGGGCTTTCTCTCTCTCAAACTCTTGAAGGATTTCATCTCCCAGATGATACCTTGTATCTGGTCTCCTGCTCCTTACACCTATCTTCATTACATTGCATTTACTTGGATTAAACTCTAACAGCCATTTGTTCGACCATTCTTGCAGCTTGTCCAGGTTTTCCTGAAGCCTCAATCTGTCCTCCTCTGTTTTAATCCTTCTCATAATTTTGGCGTTGTTAGCAAACATTGAAAGGAATGAGTCTATACCCTCTGGGACATCATTTACGTATATCAGAAAGAGGATAAGTCCGAGTACAGAGTCCTGTGGGACTCCACTGGTGACTTCACACCAATCTGAGGTCTCACCTCTCACTGTAACTCTCTGCTTCCTATTGCTTAGGTACTCCCTTAGCCACTGTAGCGCCCTACCAGTTACTCCTGCCTGTTTCTCTAGCTTATGCATCAACCTTTTATGGAGTACTGTGTCAAAGGCTTTCAGACAAGCCAAAAAAAAGAGCAGTCCGCCCATCCTTCTCTTTCTTGTTTAATCTTTGTCACCTGATCGTAGAATTCTATTAAGCCTGTAAGGCAAGATTTACCCTCCCTGAACCCATGTTGATGGGTTGTAACGAAGTCTCTTCTTTCCATATGTGTTACCAGGTTTTTTCTCGCGATCTTCTCCATCACCTTGCATGGTATACAAGTTAAAGACACTGGCCTGTAGTTCAATGCCTCTTGTCTGTCACCCTTTTTGTATATTGGGACTACATTAGCCGTCTTCTATATTTCTGGTAGGTCTCCCGTTTCCAGTGACCTACTATGCACAATGGAGAGTGGCAAGCAGAGCGCTTCTGCACACTCTTTCAGTACCCATGGCGAGATTCCATCTGCGCCAACAGCCTTTTTCACGCCCATATACAGCAGGTGCCTCTTGACCTCATCTCTAGTAATTTCGAACCCTGCCAAGGTCGCCTGGTTTGCTGCCACCTCTCCTAGCATCGTGACGTCTCCTTGTTCTACTGTGTGTGTGTGTGTGTGTGTGTGTGTGTGTGTGTGTGTGTGTGTGTGTGTGTGTGTGTGTGTGTGTGTGTGTGTGTGTGTGTGTGTGTGTGTGTGTGTGTGTGTGTGTGTGTGTGTGTGTGTGTGTGTGTGTGTGTGTACTCACCTAGTTGTGTTTGCGGGGGTTGAGCTCTGGCTCTTTGGTCCCGCCTCTCAACCGTCAATCATCTGGTGTACAGGTTCCTGTGCCTATTGGGCTCTATCATATCTACACTTGAAACTGTGTATGGAGTCAGCCTCCACCACATCACTGCCTAATGCACTCCATTTGTCAACCACTCTGACACTAAAAAAAATTCTTTCTAATGTCTCTGTGGCTCATTTGGACACTCAGTTTCCACCTGTGTCCCCTTGTGAGTGTTCCTCTAGTATTAAATAGCCAGTCGTTATCTACCCTGTCAATTCCTCTGAGAATCTTGTACGTCGTGATCATATCCCCCCCTAACTCTTCTGTCTTCTAGCGACGTGAGGTTTAATTCCCGTAGTCTCTCCTCATAGCTCATACCTCTCAGCTCGGGTACTAGTCTGGTGGCAAACCTTTGAACTTTTTCCAGTTTGGTCGAATGCTTGACTAGAAATGGACTCCATACTGGGGCTGCATACCCCAAGATTGGTCTGACATATGTGGTATACAAAGTTCTGAATGATTCCTTGCACAAGTGTCTAAATGCCGTTCTTATGTTAGCCAACCGGTCATATGCTGCTGATGTTATCCTCTTGATATTTGCTTTAGGGGACAGGTCTGTGTGTGTGTGTGTGTGTGTATGTGTGTGTGTGTGTGTGTGTGTGTGTGTGTGTGTGTGTGTGTGTGTGTGTGTGTGTGTGTGTGTGTGTGTGTGTGTGTGTGTGTGTGTGTGTGTGTGTGTGTGTGTGTGTACTCACCTATTTGTACTCACCTATTTGTGCTTGCGGGGGTTGAGCTTTGGCTCTTTGGTCCCGCCTCTCAACTGTCAATCAACTGGTGTACAGATTCCTGAGCCTACTGGGCTCTATCATATCTACATTTAAAACTGTGTATGGAGTCTGCCTCCACCACATCACTGCCTAATACATTCCATCCGTTAACTACTCTGACACTGAAAAAGTTCCTTCTAACGTCTCTGTGGCTCTTGTGGGTACTCAGTTTCCACCTGTGTCCCCCTTGTTAGCGTCCCACCAGTGTTGAATAGTTTATCCTTGTTTACCCGGTCGATTCCTCTGAGGATTTTGTAGGTTGTGATCATGTCTTCCCTTACTCTTCTGTCTTCCAGTGTCGTAAGATGCATTTCCCGCAGCCTTTCCTCGTAACTCATGCCTCTTAGTTCTGGGACTAGTCTAGTGGCATACCTTTGGACTTTTTCCAGCTTCGTCTTGTGCTTGACAAGGTACGGGCTCCATGCTGGGGCCGCATACTCCAGGATTGGTCTTACATATGTGGTGTACAAGATTCTGAATGATTCCTTACACAGGTTCCTGAACGCCGTTCTGATGTTAGCCAGCCTCGCCTACGCCGCAGACGTTATTCTCTTTATGTGGGCTTCAGGAGACAGGTTTGGTGTGATATCAACTCCTAGATCTTTCTCTCTGTCCGTTTCATTAAGTACCTCAACTCCTGTTCTATTTCCTGTGTCTGGCCTCCTGTTTCCACTGCCTAGTTTCATTACTTTGCATTTACTCGGGTTGAACTTCAACAGCCATTTGTTGAACCACTCACTCAGTCTGTCTAGGTCATCTTGTAGCCTCCTACTATCATCCTCTGTTTCAATCCTCCTCATAATTTTTGCATCGTCGGCAAACATTGAGAGGAACGAATCTATACCCCTCTGGGAGATCATTTACATATACCAGAAACAGTATAGGTCCAAGGACTGACCCCTGCGGGACTCCACTCGTAACGTCTCGCCAATCTGAGACCTCACCCCTCACACTGACTCGTTGTCTCCTGTTGCTTAGGTACTCCTCTATCCAATGGAGTACCTTCCCTTTCACTCCAGCCTGCATCTCCAACTTTCGCACTAGCCTCTTGGGTGGCACTGTATCAAAGGCTTCCTGACAATCCAAAAATATGCAGTCTACCCACCTTTCTCTTTCTTGCCTTATTTTTGTTGCCTGGTCGTAGAATTCAAGTAACCCTGTGAGGCAGCACCTGCCATCCCTGAACCCATGTTGATGCTGTGTTACAAAGTTCTTTCGCTCCAGGTGCTCCACTAGCTTTCTTCGCACAATCTTCTCCGTCAGCTTGCATGGTATGCAGGTTAGGGACACTGGCCTGTAGTTCAGTGCCTCCTGTCTATCCCCTTTCTTGTATATCGGGACTACGTTAGCTGCTTTCCAAATATCTGGCAGTTTCCCTGTTGCCAGTGATTTGTTATACACCATGGAGAGTGGTAGGCACAGTTCTTTTGCTCCTTCCTTTAGTATCCAAGGGGAGATTCCATCTGGGCCTATAGCCTTTGTCACATCCAACTCTAGTAAACACTTCCTTACTTCCCCGCTGGTTAATCTCAAAGTCTTCCAGTGGATGCTGGTTAGCTATTCCCACTCTTATCTCTGGAATTTCTCCTTGCTCTAAGGTGAAGACCTCCTGGAATTCTACCTTTAGGAATGTGTGTGTGTGTGTGTGTACTCACCTAATTGTGTTTGTGGGGGTTGAGCTCTGGCTCTTTGGTCCCGCCTCTCAACCGTCAATCAACAGGTGTACAGATTCCTGAGCCTATTGGGCTCTATCATATCTACACCTGAAACTGTGTATGGAGTCAGCCTCCACCACATCACTGCCTAATGCATTCCATTTGTCAACCACTCTGACACTAAAAATGTTCTTTCTAATATCTCTGTGGCTCATTTGGGCGCTCAGTTTCCACCTGTGTCCCCTTGTGCGTGTGCCCCTTGGGTTAAATAGCCTGTCTTTATCTACCCTATCAATTGCCTTCAGAATCTTGAATGTGGTGATCATGTCCCCCACAACTCTTCTGTCTTCCAGCGGAGGTTTAATTCCCGTAGTCTCTCCTCGTAGCTCATACCTCTCAGCTCGGGTACTAGTCTGGTGGCAAACCTTTGAACCTTTTCCAGTTTAGTCTTATCCTTAACTAGATATGGACTCCATGCTGGGGCTGCATACTCCAGGATTGGCCTGACATATGTGGAATACAAAGTTCTGAATGATTCTTTACACAAGTTTCTGAATTCCGTTCGTATGTTGGCCAGCCTGGCATATGCCGCTGATGTTATCCTCTTGATATGGGCTGCAGGAGACAGGTCTGGCGTGATATCAACTCCCAAGTCTTTTTCTTTCTCTGACTCCTGAAGAATTTCTTCTCCCAGATGATACCTTGTATCTGGCCTCGTGCTCCCTACACCTATCTTCATTACATTACATTTGGTTGGGTTAAACTCTAACAACCATTTGTTCGACCATTCCTTCAGTTAGTCTGGGTGTTCTTGAAGCCTCAAACAGTCCTCTTCTGTCTTAATCCTTCTCATAATTTTAGCATCGTCCGCAAACATTGAGAGGAATGAATCGATACCCTCCGGGAGATCATTTACATATATCAGAAACAAGATAGGACCGAGTACAGAGCCCTGTGGGACTCCACTGGTGACTTCACGCCAATCGGAGGTCTTACCTTTCTTCGTAACTCTCTGATTCCTATTGTTTAAGTACTCCCTTATTCACTGGAGCGCCCTACCAGTTACTCCTGCCTGTCTCTCCAGCTTATGTACCAGCCTCTTATGGAGTACTGTGTCAAAGGCTTTCCGATAGTCCAAGAAAAGGCAGTCTGCCCAGCCTGTCGGAAAACCCGACACCATTTACTAATATTACATGCAATATGCAGATAATATTGCTGCTGTTGTATACACAAGTTAACCCATATAAAATGTAGCTTGTAGTGGAATTTTCCGTCAATAGAAAGCAGGATATCATTGCCACATAGTACTATATATTCTCCAGCTATTCTGTTGGGAATTATTCTTAAATACAGTAGTCTTTGGACTTATAACATCATAAATACATCTCATTTGAATTAACTTAATTATCAGTATCAAAATAGAGTAAATGTGACCCTTCTACCACATATTGACATGTGGACAAAGAGAGCCAGGAGTGTCAGTGGTGGGGGAGGTCAGCCATTGTTAAGACCATAGTGGCAGGAGCAAATTCAGCTCCTATAATTCTCTTGGACGAAGTGTTATGGAGATCAAATTAGTGCTCTGCCATCATCAACACGCAGTCAACATGTAAACAAGGGAAGTGTCGTACAGAAACCCGTTTATCTAATAATTTCTGGCTAGTTAATGTTAAGTAGATATAGGGCGGTCCGGTTAGGACGCGAATGAGCCACTAACACAGGTAATTAGGCCTTGGTCCTTATCTAATAATATATAAATGTTTCATCTGATATAGCTGTCATATATTAGGATACTGGCTTTACAGCTAGTGCCCTCTGACAGAAACTAGAAGAGGAAGCAAGAATTAATCTTGGTACATCAGTTACTTGGGTGATGGAAGCTAGCCTCTCACGAGGATAATTTGGTGTCTACATCCTAGTTATACCTGGTGGACTAAGCCTGCTGTACAATAAGATAAGGCACCTCCAATTTTATTAACTAATATATGTAGTTTAATACTGTAGTTTGATCGGCTGCATATATATATAAATTTAATATAACCCCCCCTAATGTGTAAGGATCGATTTGTGAGAATTGGCAGAAATACAGTCCGCTAAACATCATACAAATTGCTATCGAAATATATAAATTAACGTAAATATAAATTCTACATAAATCCATATAAATTAAATAAATATAAATCTCACAGGTCGATTCCCACACAGCCTTCTCTTTTTTGCTTAATCTCTGTCACCTGGTCATAGAACTCTATTAACCTTGTAAGGTAAGATTTACCCTCCCTGAACCCATGTTGGCGATTTGTCACGAAGTCCCTTCTCTCCAGATGTGTTACTAGGTTTTTTCTCATGATTTTCTCTATCACCTTGCATGGTATACACGTCAAGGACACTGGCCTGTAGTTCAGTGCCTCTTGCCTGTCTCCCTTTTAGTATATTGGGACCACATTTGCCGTCTTCCATATTTCTGGTAGGTCTCCCGTCTCCAGTGACCTTCTATACACTACGGAGAGTGGCAAGCAGAATGCTCCTGCACACTCCTTTAATACCCATGGTGAAATCCTGTCTGGACTAAGAGCCTTTCTCACATCCAGATCCAACAGGTGTCTCTTGAGCTCATCTCTCGTAATATCAAACGCTTCCAAGGCCGCCTGGTTTACTGTCCCCTCTCCTAGCGCAGTGACCTCACCGTGTTCAATTGTAAAGACCTCCTGGAACCTCTTGTTGAGTTCTTTACACACCTCTTTGTCATTCTCTGTGTACCTGTCCTCGTATTCCAAGTGTCATTACCAATTCTTAAATTGTGGTTTTCCTCCTGATTTGACTGTGGAGTAGCTCTGGTTTGGTCTTGGCTTTGTTTGCTATATCACTTTCATAATATTTCTCTACTCCTCTTCTCACACTAACATACTCATTCCTGGCTCTCTGGTATCTCTCTCTACTACGGTATCTGTGTGTGTGTATTCACCTAGTTGTGTTTGCGGGGGTTGAGCTTTGCTCTTTCGGCCCGCCTCTCAACTGTCAATCAACTGTTTACTAACTTCTTTTTTTTCCCACACCACACTCACACACACCCCAGGAAGCAGCCCGTGACAGCTGACTAACTCCCAGGTACCTATTTACTGCTAGGTAACAGGGGCATTCAGGGTGAAAGAAACTTTGCCCATTTGTTTCTGCCTGGTGCGGGAATCGAACCCGCGCCACAGAATTACAAGACTTGCGCGCTATCAACCAGGCTACCAGGCCGCCGTGTGTGTGTGTGTGTGTGTTGTGTACTCATCTATTGGTGCTCACCTATTTGTGCATGCAGCATCGAACGTTTGCTTTTGGATCCCGCCTTTCTAACATTCGCTTGATTAAAGCAGTGACTCGTGTCCTACTTCTCTGCCATACCTTGTTTTAAAGCTATGAATAGTATTTGCTTCCACAATGTGTTCATTTAGTTCATACCATTTCCCCACTACTCTCACGCTAAACGAAAACCTTATAACATCTCTGTGACTCATCTGAGTTTCCAGCTTCTACTCATGTCCCCCTTGTTCTCTTGGAATTCCGTGTGAACATTTCGTCTATCTCCACTCTGTCAATCCCCTTAAGTATTTTGTATGCTGCTATCACATCTCCCCAATCCCTCCTATTTTCTAACGTCGTCAGGTTCAGTTCCTTCATTCACTCCTCGTATTACATCCCATCCATCTCCGGGATTAGCCTCGTTACAAATTGTTTAACCTTTTCCAGTTTCCAAATGTGTTTCTTTAGGTGGGGCTCCATGATGGAGCTGCACACTCCACGTAGGCAATGTTAAACGCTCTTAATGCCTCCTTACTTAGGTTTCTGAATGACGTTCTAACTTTTGCTAGCGTAGAGTACGTTGTTGTTATCCTATTTTATGTGCCTCAAGAGTTAGATTTGGTGTTACGTCCACTCCCAGGTGCAGTTCTCGAATCGTTACAGGAAGGTAGTTCGTCTTCATTGTGTGCTGACACATATGTCTCCTGTCACCAAGTCTCATTTCCATAACTTTACACTTCCTCGTGTTGAACTCCAGTAACCATTTCTCTGACCATCACTGCCGCTTGTTCAAGTCATTTTGGTGTATCCCAAAATCTTTATCTGTCACAACTCCTCTTATTAATTTCGCGTCATTCCGTGAACATCGACATATAGGACTTGACTCCTGTAGCCATGTCGTTCACGTATATTAGAAATAGAACTGGTCCCAGCATCGATCCTTGAGGTACTCCACTCGTTTCGGTTCGCCAAATTCACTTTTCGCCCCTGACTGCTACTCTCTGAGTGCTGCCTGTTGAATAATTCTTTACCCAAGCTAGGACTTTTCCACTTACTCCCGCCTGCCTCTCAAGTTTGAATAGCAGTCGCCTGTGCGGTACTGTGTCACAGACGTTTTGGCAGTCCAAAAATATGAAGTCTGATCGTCCTTCACTGTCCTGCCTTACTCTTGTTACTTCATTATAGAATTCCAGAAGGTTTGTTAGGCATGATTTCTCTATTCTAACACATGTAGGTGATACATACCTAATGTTCTCTAGGTGTGTAATTAATCTTAACCTTATTACTCTTTCAAGTACTTTACAGGGAATGCTTGTCAATGATACTGGTCTGTAGTTAAGTGCCTCTTCCCTATCTCCTTTTTTTTTTAAATTGGTACCGCATTTGTCTTCTTCCAGCAACTGGGCAACTCTCCCTTCATAAGTGGCTCACTAGAGATCCTTGCTAGAGGCACGCTGAGGGCCTGTGCTGCCTCTTTTATTATCCACGGTGATACATTGTTTGCTTTTTTTCATCCAGTGTTGTTAGCTGTTTCATGACCTCCTTTGCTGTCACTTATATACCTGATAGTCTCTCATCTTGGGACATCTCCTCCTCTAGCGATGGGAGCTGCTTAGGCTCGGTTGTGAACACTCCCTGGAAACTGGCATTCAGTACCTCGCAGATTTTCATGACGCTTTCTGTTTTCCCTAGTCTTGTCACTTGATCGTTCACCGACATTTTCCTTCTTATATGATTAGTAATTTAGGTTGTTTTTCGCTTTCATTACAATATCGTTTTCGTAATTCCTTTCTGATACTCTCCTTATATTAATGTATTCATTCCTAGCTCTGTTGCATCTAATCCTATTGTCCTCTGTCCTTTGTCTTCTGTACTTCCTCCACTCCCTCCTGCTTCTCATTTTTGCTTCCTGACACTGTCTATTAAACCATGGGCTATTATATTCCCTCCTGCTTTTTTCCTTTACTGTTTGTACAAAACTCTCTTCGGCTTCCTTCATTTCTACTTGACTTAATCCATTATATCTTGTACTGTCTTTTCTTTTAGTTCTTCTTCCCGCTGCCCTTCTCCCCGATATTCTCTTATCCCCATTTAATCCCCTTTCCTATAGTCTACTCTCCTTTCCCAGGCCTCTTGCCCCGTGGTCACAATTTTAAGCTCAGTCATGTTGTCAAAGACTAGGACATAATGGTCACTGGCCCCTAGTGGTTTTTCATGTTCCATATTCGTAATGTCTTCCTCATTCTGGGTGAAAATCAGGTCTAATAGGCTTGGTGTATCCCCACCTCTTCCCCGGTGTCTTCCTGCACATGTTGTGTTAAGAAATTCCTGTTTATGACTTCCACTAATTATGCTCCCCATGTTTCTTCCCCGTGATGGGGATTTCTTGATTCCCAATGAATCTCTCCGTGATTGAGGTCCCACCATGACCAACAGTTTCACTCTCATTCTGTCAGCTGTTGTTGTTGCCCTCTGCAGTTAATCTATACATTTTTTGTTTTTATCATCATATTCCTGTCTGGGCCTTCCGCTGTTTGGTAGAGGATTGTAAATTATCAAGATCACAATTCTCTTCCCGTCACCTGTCGTACCTGTCAGTTCCCAAGTATGGAGCCTGTGTTTCCATTAGTTCCTTTATTTTCTAGTTCCACAAATTTCCATTTCCGCTGTATGAGAAGTGCCACTCACCCTCTGTGTGTGTGTGTGCGTGTACTCACCTAGTTGTACTCGTCCAGTAGTGCTTGCGGGGGTTGAACTCTGGCTCTTTGATCCCGCCTCTCAACTGTCAATCAACTGGTGTACAGATTCCTGAGCTTACTGGGCTCTATCATATTTACATTTGAAATTTTGTATGGAGTCAGCCTCCACCACATTACGGCCTAATGCATTCCATCTGTTCACTACTCTGACACTGAAAAAGTTATTTCTAACTTTCCTGTGGCTCATTTATGTGTTCTTCCATGGTAGAGTTACCATGGCTCTCCACCTGTGCCCCCCCCCCCTCCCTTGTTCGCGTACTACCCGTGTTAAAAAGTTTATCTACCTTGGCAATTCCACTGAGAATTTTGTAAGTAGTGACCATGTCTCATGTCATGGGTGTATGTTTGAATGTGTGTGTGTGTGTGTACGTACGTGCGCACATACACACACACTGATGCACTCGCACACGCGCGAGTGCGTGAGTGTGCAATCTCATCTCAGAGAGTGGGGGACAAGGTGTAGCTGGAGCTCCATTGTTTAAATTACCAGTTGGATAAATAGCCGACACGTATTTTGAAAAACAAGTGCAACTTTATTTCAGGTATTTTGCTTTCATTCAAGTTGCTTGAATGACTAGTCTTTAAAATTCCTTATTTTTCTCCTCTATTTGTCTCAGAATGTTTCTGTAGCTCTGAATCTCTCGCCCATTTAGTAGGTACATCAGAATTGAAGTATATTTGTACTTCTGTACTAATATACTTTTGTACCAAATAAAATTTGTATTTCCGTACAAATATAATGTTTCATTTCTCTGATAAAAACTGTTGCTTGATGAAAACATCTTAACATATAACGTATATATAGACACGACACATGACAAGATTGTCCTTAAAAGTTTGCTAAAAATTAGATTACACAATAAACCTACTTTTTTTAAATACATAAAAATATGGTTTACCAATGTTGAGAACAAGAAGCATGTTCGGTTTAACGAAGTCCCAATGCAACCCCAGTTGCACTGTGCTCCTGGTGATCTGGGTTCGAGTCACTTCTGGGGTGTGGAGTTTTCAGTCATATATATTTATACATATATATATATATATATATATATATATATATATATATATATATATATATATATATATATATATATATATATATATATATATATATATATATATATGACTGAAAACTCCACACCCCAGAAGTGACTCGAACCCAGATCACCAGGAGCAACGCAACTGGTAACTACAGGGCGCCTTAATCCGCTTGACCATCACGGCCGGACAAAAGGAAGTGATAGCCGAAGCTATTTGAACCACTTCCCCGCCGGCACTCTGATGGTAATCTTGGGCATAGTATTTTTATCAAATCACCTCATTCTTAGGGACACACGTGAGGAACACAAATGCGAAGAAGCCAGTTCTGCTTGGCTGAACAAGTCAAGTGAGTTTTCAGTTGCATGTATGCTTGGGGACAATTCAGGCTTGAGAAGATTTGGACATTGACTAATTAGGGCAGACTCAACGGAATTTAAACGTTGGAACGTTGGCAGGTGGAACGGAATTTAATTGAGTCTGCCCTAAGTGATCAATGTCCAAATCTTCTCAATGGTTAGTATTGGTATGTACAAACTTGACCCAGTTTTAAGTAACAATATTGCACAACAGTTTAAGATAAAACTATGACAGGGAGAGTTACATTGTCTCATAACAACATTATATTAATATATTTGATGTGGGTTTAATGTGGCTTTTTCTTTAATCATTTATTCTTACCGCTTAAATCCTTCTGACCACTCTAAGCTAATCTATACCTTTTTCTGGTTAATTCTTTCCAGGGGTGCACAGTTACAAACCCATTAAGATTTCAACTTAGATTCAACAGAGCAGAAGAAGTTGTTAAACACATATGGCAAAATCTTACTGAAGCGACCATACGAGTCATAAATACTCATACTCCGCCCAAGTAAAACAGCAACAAGCAACACTTAGTGGGCCAGCCAGAGGCTTAGGGCCCGCCCAGTGGGCCAGCCAGAGGCTTAAGGCCCGCCCAGTGGACCAGCCAGAGGCTTACGGCCCGCCCAGTGGGCCATCCAGAGACTTAGGGCCCGCCCAGTGGGCCAGCCAGAGGCTTAGGGCCCGCCCAGTGGACCAGCCAGAGGCTTACGGCCCGCCCAGTGGGCCATCCAGAGACTTAGGGCCCGCCCAGTGGGCCAGCCAGAGGCTTAGGGCCCGTGCAGGAATATCCCTGCAAAAAACAAAAAAATCTTTCCCCAGGAGATGGTGGTCAGGGTCTAGTGTCTGCCTCCACTCCTCCTTTGGGATTTCTTTCAGTCCGGTGTTGACAAAGGCCCAGATCGGCCGAAACGTTCATCTCTCTTTTATTTCTCTGTTGATTTTCCCATATATATATATATATATATATATATATATATATATATATATATATATATATATATATATATATATATATATATATATATATATATATATTATTAAATATGACCGAAAAAGTAAGATTAATAATTCTAACACGAATTTTCTCAATCTTTCGTACATTACGCTTCACTGTTGGAGGTAAATCAAAAATCACTTCTCCAAAATTCATTTTTATTTCTAGTCTGACGCGACACGGGCGCGTTTCGTAAAACTTATTACATTTTCAAAGACTTCACAAATACACAACTGATTAGAACTTGCGTTTCTCTGATTTTATATCTACATTTGAGTGAGGTGGGAAGGGTGATGTGGCATTAACACAAGACAGAACACTAGGGGATATTAATAGGGTATTAAAAGTATCAACACAAGACAGAACAGAAACAATGGGTATTGAATAGAAGTGTTTGTAGAAAGCCTATTGGTCCATATTTCTTGATGCTTCTATATTGGAGCGGAGTCTTGAGCTGGGTAGAATATAGTTGGTGGGTAGAATATAGTTACACAACTATATTCTACCCACCTCAAGACTCCGCTCCAATATAGAAGCATCAAGAAATATGGACCAATAGGCTTTCTACAAACACTTCTATTCAATACCCATTGTTTCTGTTCTGTCTTGTGTTGATACTTTTAATACCCTATTAATATCCCCTAGTGTTCTGTCTTGTGTTAATGCCACATCACCCTTCCCACCTCACTCAAATGTAGATATAAAATCAGAGAAACGCAAGTTCTAATCAGTTGTGTATTTGTGAAGTCTTTGAAAATGTAATAAGTTTTACGAAACGCGCCCGTGTCGCGTCAGACTAGAAATAAAAATGAATTTTGGAGAAGTGATTTTTGATTTACCTCCAACAGTGAAGCGTAATGTACGAAAGATTGAGAAAATTCGTGTTAGAATTATTAATCTTACTTTTTCGGTCATATTTAATAATATATGTCTACAGGAAAGACTGCTACCAAAATATACTAATATATATATATATATATATATATATATATATATATATATATATATATATATATATATATATATATATATATATATATATATATATATATATATATATATATTACTCTGACAAATCCCCATGACTAATCATCGGTGGGATAATTCAGCTCATCATGGGGTAATCACTCCAGCATCCCAGAAACCTTTGTATATTATATCAACACAAGAGACTAACACGTGAACCACTCCATTGTCTAAAGCAACTTGCATGAGGCCATTTACCTGCGGAAGCCGCAGTAAAATTGCTTACATATATTCCCAATTATATGACGTCACGTCTTCAGTGGGTCGTAAGAAAAAAACATAAAAGACGACATAAAATATTGTAATGTAATTAGAGAAACATTAAGCATCCAGCGACCACTTTACGGGATGAGGTTTTTGCTGGCAGACTTCACTCGTATTTCCAGCACTTCACTGTATCTCCGGGGATAGATCCCCTTGCTGTATTTAATGTACTGTATTGCTATCCCGCTCACCGTTGCCTGAAGTGCGGCACTCACATGCTGGATTTATTAATGTCTGTGATGGGAAAAGTAATTCCGACAGAAATATTGTATGAATACTTTGACAGGAAAGTTATAGGTTTAACCCCCCCCCCCCCCGCCTGACATGTATACTCCCTCATACATATTATAGGTTTACAATCTCCCCCCCCCCTCCTGGTCATGTATACTCCCTCATTCATATTATAGCTTTGCAACCGCCCCCCCCCCTGGCCCTGTATACTCCCTTATGCATATTATAGGTTTGCAACGCCCCCCCCCTCCTGGTCATGTATACTCCCTCATACATATTATAGGTCTACAACCCCCTCCCCCCCGGCCCTGTATACTTCCTCATATATGTAATGGGGTGTGAAGGGGCAGAGCGGGAGGGCGCTCTCCGGTAAATTGCAGCAGTGCTAGTTAATGTGTTTCTCAACAGGAGGCAACAATGTGTAGGATAATGTAATATGGATCTGTTACGTCACCACTACAATAACACCATCTATCACCACTACAATAACACCATCTATCACCACTACAATAACACCATCTATCACCACTACAATAACACCATCTATCACCACTACAATAACACCATCTATCACCACTACAATAACACCATATATCACCACTACAATAACACCATCTATCACCACTACAATAACACCATCTATCACCACTACAATAACACCATCTATCACCACTACAATAACACCATCTATCACCACTACAATAACACCATCTATCACCACTACAATAACACCATCTATCACCACTACAATAATACCATCTATCACCACTACAATAACACCATCTATCACCACTACAATAACACCATCTATCACCACTACAATAACACCATCTATCACCACTACAATAACACCATCTATCACCACTACAATAACACCATCTATCACCACTACAATAACACCATCTATCACCACTACAATAACACCATCTATCACCACTACAATAATACCATCTATCA
This sequence comes from Procambarus clarkii, assembly GCF_040958095.1. Classification (NCBI taxonomy): domain Eukaryota; kingdom Metazoa; phylum Arthropoda; class Malacostraca; order Decapoda; family Cambaridae; genus Procambarus; species Procambarus clarkii. The sequence continues at coordinate 25,737,718 of NC_091223.1, read as the reverse complement.
CCACTACAATAACACCATCTATCACCACTACAATAACACCATCTATCACCACTACAATAACACCATCTATCACCACTACAATAACACCATCTATCACCACTACAATAACACCATCTATCACCACTACAATAACACCATCTATCACCACTACAATAACACCATCTATCACCACTACAATAACACCATCTATCACCACTACAATAACACCATCTATCACCACTACAATAATACCATCTATCACCACTATAATAGCACCGATATCTATCACATTTTACGGTTGACAACTGGCTACAACACCTCTTCCGCCTATCATGACTCGTACAAACAAAGCTCAACATATATAACATATCCAAATAATTTTTATTTTATTTGTGAGAAGGTAGCGTGTTGTTGTTTAAGATTGAGCTATTCAGAACAAAAGTTCCAAGTAGCACGGGCTATGGTGAGCCCGTATTGGACATTGAGAAGGTAACGTGCCTAGTTTTTAAATGTTGGAAAATATATATTTGAAGAAGAAGAAGAAACCTTTTCCGCCATATTCGGCATGTTGTGTGGCAGGAGCCTCTGACAGAGGAGCAAGTTAGGCGCCAGAGGAAGCAGGCGAAAACACCAGATAGTCCTGATCAAAAGACGTTAGATGATTGGCTGCTTGGCAACCCGAATAAACCAATCGAGGAGTAACCTGAGGTCACGTGACACGCGGGAGGTACAGGAGTGGCGCCTCTCAGCCCAGCGAGACGCCACACGGGGGACGCCATAACAAACGTCCACTCTAAAAACGTTTAGGGGAATTTCACGTGTCTGGAGGTTAATGGACGATAGCTTTAGCGCGAAGCAACCCAGTGAATCTCTTAGCAAGAGATTGGTAAGTGGATTATGCAAGCTGCAACAGGAGAGCAAGCAAGAAAAGTGTTAGTGGACGAGGACTCCCCGTACTGTCATCCCCATTATCTCATGCACTGTGTAGTGGGTTTGTGGCACAAATTATATTCGGAAAATATTTGTAGAAAACGACAACGTTTTGGTCCATCCTGGACCATTATCCCGGCGTGTGAGATAATGGTCCAGGACGGTCCGAGGCGTCGTCAACACTATCTTGTGAGGCGTGGTTTGGTCGCCATAATAAACGTTTGCTCGTGGGATTGTTTCAAGCGAAGGTTAGACCTCAAATTAAATATATTTGCTTGGGTATAAATAGATCGCTCGGATGGGTCCATAGGCCTCCTGCAGTTTCTTCCAATCTTATGTTCTCATGTTTTTATAAAATAGTAATTTGCCACCTACAACTTTAAGATATCTATGTGCCAAAGCTTTCAATAAATGGTTTTCTTTTGTCTAATATCTACTGCTGCGTCGTAACCTTCGAAGTGTATGTGAGTGGCCAAGGGAAGAGGAAGGGAACTGTCAGGAGAAAGCGCCAAACCATTACGACTATATAACACTTGGAAAGGATCAGGATTAGGATTTGGATGGGACCGGGGAGAAAGGAATGGTTCCCAACCCCTTGGACGTTCGAGGGATTGAACGCCGACCTGCATGAAGCGAAACCGTCCACCTCATGTGGTGGCTGAGGAAGCCACTGCTGGCTCAGTGTCTTAATTCATGCTGAGTTTCACTATATATCTCTTTCTATATATATTTGTTATCTCTTCGGTAACAGGGTTGTTGATTTGTGGAACCAATTACCGCGTAACGTGGTGGAGGTGGGGTCCCTTGATTGTTTCAAGCGCGGGTTGGACAAGTATATGAGTGGGATTGGGTGGTTATAGATAGGAGCTGCCTCGTATGGGCCAATAGGCCTTCTGCAGTTGCCTTGTTCTTATGTTCTTATCTAGAATATAGAGAATAATGACTTACATGTTAGTTAAATCAAAGCCATAAAATTGTCATTCACACTTCCGTGGAAATAAACATTCCATTCACCTGGGCTCTACGAGACTCGAACCCTGGACCCCACGTGTGTGAGGCCGATGCTCTATCGGTAGAGCTATTTTCCTTATTAAGACTACTGAATAGCTCGGCCGATCTGCCTCACACGGGGGGGGGGGGGGGTGTCGATGGTTCAAGTCTCCTACAGCCCAGGTGATTGGAATAAGAGCCGTATATACAGACGTTACAATTCAAAAATTTAAATATTTTAATTATACATTTAAAAATATATTCAGATTTCATAACCATTCACTGTATACTAATGAAAGATATTCAACTGTAGATATATATATTGATCTCTCTGGCAGAATTCCTCGACAAAATCTCACCTGTTTCCCATTCTCATAGTATGAGACCACAACCCCTCACGCTAGCTCAGAAACTCTGGCCCAGGGAATAACCCCAACAAAATGCTCTGAGTCGATAATCTTCTTAATAGTTTTAGAAGTCGAAGTTTTCTCCACCAAGTTCAACAGCTCTCCACTGGAGGATTGGGTGGGGAAACTGATATTCACTTTGGCAAAATCCTGAGAGAGGTAAAACATGAACAATAAAGGTGAAAGAACTTTGTTGATAGAAACCAAATTTTCATGTCTCTTTGTTCATATTGGGTGAAATATTTTGTAAAATATTGCGTGTATGAACTTTGAGTTTACCCAAGCTGATGCCTTCTTTTGATAACAACAGACTTAAATGTGTTTTACATACTAAGGAATATAAGGATACCCAAACATGAGCAGTTTACTTAAAGGATTTGGAAAACGACCTCTTTACTTCCAAGCAGTTTACTTGGAAGAATAGAATATTATAAGCAACAACTTATTTTGTAATTACTTTCGTATTTACAGTTTTTTAAGCAACTTATAAAAGTACTTATTTATCCACGCAAAGGAAAAAAATATTTGTAGTGAAACATTTAGAAAGCAGATTGTCCTTACCTTAAAAATAACTAGAAATTTTTCCGAAGGTTATCTTGAGGTTATCTTGAGATGATTTCGGGGCTTTTTTTTTTTAGTGTCCCCGCGGCCCGGTCCTCGACCAGGCCTCCACTCTCAGGAAGCAGCCCGTGACAGCTGACTAACACCCAGGTACCTATTTTACTGCTAGGTAACAGGGGCATAGGGTGAAAGAAACTGCCCATTGTTTCTCGCCGGCGCCTGGGATCGAACCCAGGACCACAGGATCACAGTCCAGCGTGCTGTCCGCTCGGCCGACCGGCTCCCTTGGTGGGAGGTGGTGGGAGTTGTTCCTTTGGTGAGTCCTGCTGATCTCAGGAGTGGACAAGTAGGTGACATCTCTATCGCTTCCCCTCACGGTGTCCTATATCCGGAATTGTATATGATTTATATCAAAGAGAAAGTTCCTTTACACCTGGAACATTAACCTAATGTTCACTATAGGTATGGCGATAGTATATCGTTACAGGTACCTGAAAAATACGCTTTTCAGGTACAAGATTTTAAAAGTTTCAGGTCCGCTCCCAATATTGAGGAAGTTCAGTGTTTAGCGTCACATTAACAGCACTCAAGCATAATACTTTTGAGACCACTCTTATTTTTAATAAACTCGAGGTCAGTTTGAAAATGTGCGAAAACTCTCCTTTTTGCCTAATTGGTTCTAAGTTTTCAAACTGAGAGCCATTTTGAGTAAAACATTAAAATATCTTTTTCCCTTATTGTGAAATTTTCTTGTATAATGAATGAATTTAAAAATTCAAATTGCCGCAGTCACAATTAATTTCGCTCTAAAACAGCAATCACGCATAATAATTTAAATATACATCTTACTTTTCAAATTAGAATTTAGTTTTGTAAAATGCGTAAACTTATCGTTTATAATTATGTTATATATTTCATTTAAAAAATAATTAAATTTAAAACTCCACGTATATGCAATCAACTTTAATTACGCTCACCAATAGCACTATTACATATTATTTTAAGAATGTCATATTTAACTGGAGGTAAGTTTGGGTAAAATGCTATACTTATCCATTTTCATTTATTGTAAAATTTCCTTACAAACTGACTCAATTAAAAACTTCAAATGTGTGAAATCATCTTCAATTATACTAACCAGTAGCGCCCCATGCACAGTGTATTACACATCTCATTAATTTTGTAAAATTAAAATCTTGTTGGATAAAGTGTGAAAAATTCTCGTTTTGCCTTATAGTTAAATTTCATTATAAAACGACAAAATTTAAAATCACAATAACGTGACTGAAGAAACGATGACCAAACTTCACCTCAGAAGATGGAGGAGAGACGACGTTTTGGTCCGTCTAAGACCATTATCATGTCGTCCTGGACCATTATCATGTCGTCCTGGACCATTATCATGTCGTCCTGGACCATTATCATGTCGCCCTGGACCATTATCATGTTGTCCTGGACCATTATCATGTCGACCTGGACCATTATCATGTTGTCCTGGACCATTATCATGTCGTCCTGGACCATTATCATGTCGTCCTGGACCATTATCATGTTGTCCTGGACCATTATCATGTCGTCCTGGACCATTATCATGTCGACCTGGACCATTATCATGTTGTCCTGGACCATTATCATGTCGTCCTGGACCATTATCATGTCGTCCTGGACCATTATCATGTCGACCTGGACCATTATCATGTTGTCCTGGACCATTATCATGTCGTCCTGGACCATTATCATGTCGACCTGGACCATTATCATGTTGTCCTGGACCATTATCATGTCGTCCTGGACCATTATCATGTCGTCCTGGACCATTATCATGTCGACCTGGACCATTATCATGTTGTCCTGGACCATTATCATGTTGTCCTGGACCATTATCATGTCGTCCTGGACCATTATCATGTCCTCGTGGACCATTATCATGTCGTCCTGGACCATTATCATGTCCTCGTGGACCATTATCATGTCGTCCTGGACCATTATCATGTCGTCCTGGACCATTATCATGTCGTCCTGGACCATTATCATGTCGTCCTGGACCATTATCATGTCGTCCTGGACCATTAGCATGTCGTCCTGGACCATTATCATGTCGCCCTGGACCATTATCATGTCGTCCTGGACCATTATCATGTCGTCCTGGACCATTATCATGTCCTCGTGGACCATTATCATGTCCTCGTGGACCATTATCATGTCGTCCTGGACCATTATCATGTCGTCCTGGACCATTATCATGTCGCCCTGGACCATTATCATGTCGTCCTGGACCATTATCATGTCGTCTTGGACCATTATCATGTCGTCCTGGACCATTATCATGTCGTCTTGGACCATTATCATGTCGTCCTGGACCACACATCTTGACAATGGTCTAGGACGGACCGAAGTGTCAGCGCTTCTCTATCTTCTGAGTAGGGGTTTGGTTTTCATTAAATTTAAAGCTTAACATGTGTGTAATAACTTTTTAGTTACATATAAAAACAGGGTTAAATAATAATATTTCCAATATCCACCTTATTTTTCAAACTGGAGCTCAGTTTTATTCGAATATAAAGATCTTCAGGTTTTCTCATGGTCAAATTTCTTTACATAATTTCTAAATTTGAATCTAAAAATCAGGGCAATCACTTTCAGTTATGTAGAAAAATACCGGCCAAGCACATTATTTTAAATATCCTCCACAGTGGTCAAATTTGACGTCAATTTGGGTAAAATGAGAGAAGTAATTGTTTTTCTTTTGACATTTTTTCTATATTTGAAATTTATGACTTTAAATACGTGCAATCACTTTCAGCTATGCTTCTTAATAGACATCAAACATGCTATTTTAATAATCCGTTTTATTTCTCAATCCGTTGGTCAGCTTGAGTGTAATACGAAAATTCTCCTTTTTCCTTATGGTAAAATTTTATTCAGAAGCACCAAAATTTGAACAAAATCAATAATTAAATATTTTTTCTCAATAATCTCCAAATATTGTTCAGTGAACTTGCAAGACATTTATATGTAATTGACATAATACTCTGAATGAGAGTTGGGATATAAAACGCTCTTGTTTTCTCTTCACAAACTATATAAACTAAAACTGTTCTCGTAATTGCGTCGTTTTTCGTTTTTTAAGATAAAGGTAAAAAAATGTGTATACCATTTTTATTATTCAAGTGGTGTGTGCGAATCTTTTTTTACCAACCTACCGTGAATTATTTGTTGAGTTTTGTGATGAATGCGTCGCTGGGGAGAGCAACGCCAGGAAAATAGTTAAGCATGAAAAAACCTGACTCTAAATGTATGCCATGAACTCTGGCAGCCTCCTGACTTGTTAAATAAGTTAGGTGTCAAATTGGAAATTATACAAACCAATCCTAGCCTAATTACCCTGCCAATATTTTGTTCAACAATTATATTTTCCTCCTATATTCCATATATTGCTTTAGAGATTTATTTAAAAATAAATTATCAAAATAGAGCAGAAGCAAAATAGAATATTACAAAGATTTAAAAACACCAAGCGATCTGTACAACAAGTTTCTCTAACTGAACATAACTGGGGACGAAATAGATTAGAATTCAAGGCCAATGGCATCAAATAAACGTTTCCTTTGACAGAAAGAGATTAGAGAGCTTATATTTATTTTGTATTTTAAAAATGCTGGTCAATTTATTTAAGAAAAAAGGTGCGTCTGTGACATTTCATAATTTTTTGTTAACCACAGTATGGTTGCATGTGTATGGTTGTGCGTAAATGTAGTTTATAAGTATGTACTAATGTGTGTATGTTGTGTATTCATTAGTGTGTGTGGGTGTTACGAACCCGGATCCAGCGTCCGAGCCCGGAGCAGTGACGACCGCGCCATCTGTGGGTCAGCTCCCGAAACCCCCACCAAATGGACGACGACACCTGGCGAGGACGGGATGTATTGGCCTCGAGGGCCAGTTTCTAGTCCGGTTCAGCGCTCAACACAGCCGCTGCTGACCTCTGGTGAGGTGGTGCTCAGACACCAGCGCCATCTATGGAGTGGATAGGTGGGCGTTTGTGTCTGAGCCTGTAAGTGAGGTGCCTTAGTGTGTCCCAGTTATTGATGACGTGTCTGCTTACAGAGTCGACCTGGGACTGCTGTGACGAAAGTTGAGTCAGTCTACCCAAGGCAGCCGTCTCCATACCTTGTGCTTTGCTGCAGCAGCTGTGAAGTCGTCCCCCGGAAGAACACTGTGGTGTTACCCTGCCAGTGGAGTGGCAGTAGAAGGATTACCCGGGACCGACTGCTGGAGACGATTACCCACTGGGGTATTGAGGACAGGAGAGTGATTTGTGGTATCACACGAGGCTCCTGTCTAGGGCGTTACCCTTATATCGTTCGTGGAGTGGCCTGACCAGCCTTGCTGACCCGGAACCTGCCAGCAGACCGGCTGGACTTGTGGTTGACGGCCTCCACGGCGGTGCCCCCAGTGGAACTGTGTTTTGGCTGGCCTGTGTCTGGGGTAGACTCAGCTTGGTCGAAAGATTTGTCAAGAGACCACGAGGATCAAGAGCACCGAGGATTTAGCACCGAGAGTCTGGATCCAGAGTCTTCAGCAGAAGACGATTGTGTTTCCCCTGTACAGTGTTAATACCCTTCCCCCTGTGTACTCTTTTATATATTATTTATTGTGATGGGAATAATTATAGTCTTAAGTTCTTAACTTTCTTTCCCTTCCCCCTTTAAGTTTCTTGCGTCATGGATCACATCCCTTGGAAGCCACTACTGGCTTGGGGTCGGATACAACTTCCTCTAACAACATCAGAGTAAGAACCCCGTTGCGTCCCGAGAGGGCCGTAACATAATTGGCATCCCCAGCGGGATCCGTCCCCTTGTTAAGTATGTTTGACAGGGGTGGTGAAGTGGCGTAATCCTTGTATATAATTCCCCCTGTGTGTGACGATTGTGACGTTATACGTCCTGTGCGGTGCTCAAGAGTGACTAAGTGCGATATTGTGCAGTGCGGTGCTCGCTGTGATTAAGCGATTAAGTGCAATATTGAGTAGTGCGGTGCTCAGTGATTCAGTGCAATATTGTAGAGCGAAGGGTTCGCTATGATTGAGTGCGATATTGCGTAGTGTGGTGCCCGAAGTAATTACGTGCAATATTGGCAAGTGCAGTGTTTGGTGCGATAAAGTGCAATATTGACGTAGAACAGTGCTCGGTGTATTAAGTGCTAACGTGCAAGCAGTGTGTTAAGTGTTAGTTGAGTGTTCCATCTGTGACAATGGCAGAGAAAGCTACCATCAATGATCTGGACGATGTGCAGGCTTTTCTGAACAGAGAGGACTGTCTTGCCAGATTAAAGTATCTGAGCAAACCGGAACTTGTACTAGTGAGCGCCTACCTGGAGATCAAGATCCGTGCCAGTGATTCCCGTGTGGAGATCTTGTCCATGGTTCATCGGCACTTGAAGGCAGAAGAGAAACAGGAAGGCGAGGCTCCTAGTACAAAGGAAGGTGAGGAAATAGCTTCCACGGAAAAGGAAGATAAGGGCAGCGACATTGACAGTGATGCAGGTGAGCTTAATATCAGCTTCCTAACAGTCAAAATGCGTGCCCTAGAGATAAATCGCGAGATAGAGTGGAAGAAGTTAGAATTAGAACGAGAATTAAAAGATAAAGAAGTGGAGATGAAAAATAAAGAAATGGAGATGAAAGAAAAGGAATTGGCGATGAGGCGTCTAGAATTAGAAGAGAGACGAGAGAGAGAAGAGCGAGGAAGAGAAGAGAAACGAGAGAGAGAAGAGCGAGAAAGAGAAGAGAAACGAGAGAGAGAAGCACGAGAAAGAGAAGAGAGACGAGAGAGAGAAGAACGTGAAAGAGAAAGAGAAGAACGAGAAAGAGAGAGAGAAGAGCGAGAAAGGGAAGAAAAAGAAAGACAGAGACAACATGAACTAGAAGTATTGCGATTAGGCGGTGGTCGGAGGCCAACAACGGACACCAGCGGGTTCGATCCGGTAAGGAACATCAAAATGGTCCCCAAATTCAATGAGAGGGAAGTTTCAAAGTTCTTTGCAGCCTTCGAGAAAGTCGCTGCCTCTTTGGAGTGGCCAAGGGAGAATTGGGCCATCATGATACAGTCAGTTTTGACTGGGAAGGCCCAAATCGCCTACTCTACGTTATCCCTTGACGACTCCGGCGATTACGACAAGGTGAAGAAGGTTGTGCTCATGGCGTACCAATTGGTATCTGAGGCGTACAGGCAGAAGTTCCGAAACCTGAAGAAGACCTCAGAGCACACTTTCACCGAATTCGCCACCATCAAGGAGCGACTTTTTCAGGAATGGTGTGCCTCTCGGAAGGTGGAGACCAAGGAAGACCTCGAGCAGCTTATACTGCTAGAGGACTTCAAGGATTGTTTGTCTGGAGACCTGAAGACGTACCTAGAGGAACAGCAGGTAGAGACCTTGAGTGCAGCAGCCACAATGGCTGAGGAGTATATCCTGACTCATAGGCCGTCTGCTAAGTACGTCCCAAGGCATTACCAACGCCGGTTTGACAAACCTCAGGACGAAGAAGAGACTCCCGTCCCACGAAGCGCTAAGAAGACGCCCCCAAGTAGCCCTCGAAGAACAAGTCCTAGCAGTCCGAAACACCGGAGCCCGAGGAGGAATATGGTGTGCTGGACCTGTGGGCAGAAAGGGCATGTAGCTGCTAGGTGCCGAGGCAGAAGAGGTGGCAGCGCACGTAGGGAGGTGATGATGATGAGCTGTGTATTACCACCAGCAGGAAGCCAGTCGACGACGACGCAGGAAGAACCCAGATTGTTTTCCCCTCACACTTCAGGCGGGTATGTATCGAGTGATCATACTGGTAGATCAGTTGTAGTGCTCAGAGATAGTGGAGCAGCCCACCCCCTGATCGTGAAGAGCTCGTTACCCGAGGGAGTAAGTGTGGAAGGGAGACCAGAGGTTGTCCTGGTTGGGTTTCCGAGAACGCAGTATATCGCCCCTTTAGTACCGGTGCATCTCGACTCGCCTTACTTCAGTGGCACCTGTGTGTTGGCAGTAGTCGATACCCTCCCTGTGGCTGGGATTGACGTGGTACTAGCCAACGACTTGGTGACAGGTTGGAGCAACAATCTTCCCAAGGTCGTGGACGAGTCGGCCGGAACAGCAAGGTTTGAGGTAACAGGCAGTGGTAATATCCAGGTACAGACAGACCCGGATTTAAACATATTTAATTTGTCCTCTCACCCGCAGATCGACAGTATTCTAACAGTGTCTCCTGATTCTTCTCTCGACAAGGAACATGAGGTTACGATGGCAGAAGTACCTGAGCTAGAAGAGAGGCCTTGTGTGCAGGCACCCACGGATACCAACGAGTCTGGAGCGAAGGCGAATGTGTACTTGCGGTATGGCATTGTACAGCGTTCATTGACCCGACCAGAGATTCCCCAGACATCAGAGGTATGTGAGGTGTGTTCGAAAGGTCTAGTGCCCTCTTTGGTCCAAACCAGGCTAGTGGATATTGCCGGCAATGGACATTACAGGCTCAGGAAGCTTATCCCTCAGGTGACCAAATGTTTCCTAGCAGTATTTTGTTTTATTCTCGTGTGTGGTCTCGGTAAGGATCAGTGGACGACCCGAAGGATGATGGCTCCCTTGAACATCGTGAAGAGATCCCAGGGATTGGAGACCTGCACAGTGAGTGTTGCAGTTGAAGAAGGGACCTGGAAGGTAATAGTAGATACAGGAGGTACGAGAAATGATAATATGAGTGACTGTTTCCGACAGGTTGACACCCCCCGCGTGATTGCTGAGCCTCAATACAGCGTTATACGGAACGTTGGTCGACTTGACGTGGGCAGAGCGAATGCCATCTTCGGTGAGCAAGCAGCCCTGTTGGAACTAGGTGTGGGCCTAGTAGAGGAGTGTGTAGTGTTATGATCTCAGCCTGCAGGAGAAACGAGTCTCCCTCCTTGAGAGTTATTCATCAAGCCTGACCTGATTAGAAGGTCTAGCAAATATTGAGGTGATAACCCATATGTAAAAGAGTTGCTTGGATATATATAACAATTTAAGATTATGGGCAATGAAGAAGAAAACAGATAAATGACTGGCGAGGAGATGTGGACATTTTGCTGGAGGCGTGAGGCTCGCTTCCGGAGGACCTTGACCTCACTTGAGTGCCAGACATCGCAGGGGGAAGCCGCGCTCCGTTTGAGCTCCCGTCAGAAGGGAACCCCTAGTGATATATCTCGAAGAGAAGAGAAGTGTGCAGACGTACCAGCTGTGGAATCGAGCTGGGGACGTGTGGTCTCAAGTCGTGGGCGATAATTAGTGAATATTAAGCCGCCCTGAGGCATTATTGTGGGCCGTGGAGCGCCCTGACCAAGCCTCGTCAGAGGAAGAAGCGCCCTCGACCAGACGATCTGTGGTAAGCACGATATACGCCAGTTCATAGTGATTGCTTGTAGTTGGTCGTGTGCCCAGCGACAGTAGCGACGTTTATTTATAAGTTAGACATGTTTTAATAAGGCAGAAGGCCTGAAATAAGAGAGTGGAGAGGGAGGAACACGTAGCGACGTCCATCCCCTCTGAGCGCTGGCGGGCGACTGAGGGAGCCTGGCTCCTGACGGAGGAAGACCCTCCCAGCGAGTGAGGACCGCCGCCAGGTGAGGTGGAGTATAGACCCGCCCAAAACGGGGGAGTCCACACTCACTGTATGTAGAGAACAGATAGAGGTTGGAGGCAAATACATTGTGTGATTATTTTTGTTTATGTGTCAAAGGGGAAACAATTTTATTGGAGTGTCGATGGGTTGCAGGTTTGTCTTTGGGGAAGAAGTTGCTGAGAACTTCGAAGCCAGCAGATGAAGTAGCTGATGAGACTCCAAGGTAGTGGAGCAGAGGACCTCGAGCTGTGAGGAGAAGCAGCAGTGAAGAGGAGTGTCACATGCTTCTGTAGAGGTGGTGAAGCACCATAGTTGCTCTAGGAAACTTCACGGTGTAGCAGCCAAGAGAGCTGTGGAGGAACCTAGCAGAAGGGTGAAGCACCGTAGTTGTGCAAAGAAACTTCACGATAGCAGCCTGGAGGAGCTGCAGAGGATCCTGGTAGTGAAGCCCGGAAGAACCTGAAGATATCAGGGTAGTGAACTTCCAGAGGTGGAAGGGGAAGTTCTGGTGGATTACTTGTAGGGAGTTGATAGTGTTTGGTTGTCATTAGTGTGCAAGACGCAGTGAGAGGTGAGTGGTTGTTTGCATTCTTATGTCAAGAAGTGTTTTATACTGAAGTTTAGAGTTACAGTCGTAGGCTGGATTACCTACAGATGTATGCGTTCCAGGACTGACAGTGATCGATTGATCATTGTTGTGTATCAATGAACATTTATACTGATATATGTTATTGCATTCAAGTGCTGATTTTCTATATATATATTATCTTACTGATGGTGCAACAGTGTATGTAGACTTGATCAACTTGAGGAGGTTGATAGTATCAGGTGGTGAACCAGGAGATAGGATACCACTTGATAAGCTGATAATAGAGTTCTGATGGTGTTGGAGTGCAACCTGATTGTAATATTATAGAGTATAGGATTCATTATTATTATGTGTGTGTATGTATCGTGTATGTGCTTTGTCCAGTAAATGTATCCCAATTTGCTGGTGTTTGCCCTTGTCCTAGTGAGGCTTCCCAGGAGGTAGTAAAGAAGGAGAGAGAGAGAGAAAGAACCAAGAACCACTGCTGTGGACAGGGTAGAAGGTAATACTAGTAAGTCATAGGGGATTGAGGAGATCATATCTCATAAGGAGAGAGTGGGGAGTCACAGCGGCTCGAGTGGGTGTGTGCACGTGACAACGAGGCTAAGTGATGGAGCCGCATCCCCTAAATGTGTGACGCTGAGCCCCTCTCCAAGAGCCAGAAGCGCCAAGGGTGATCTCCTAGTATAAGCACTCTACCGAGTTGTGGGTTGGGTTGTCCATAGAGAAGGATCAACGATGACAACACCACCACCCCACAGTCTATAATAAATTGGGGGCCTGTCCGGGAGAGTGAACTGACACACCCACACCCTGTCCAAGAGTGGATTTGTACACCCTTGCTGAAATAGATAAACTGTGTGACCGCAGGTGTATATTCTCTCTCTTGGGAAGACTCACAGGACAAAGATGGATAAGGTGCAAGCATATGTGGAGTCAGGCAAGCCTGAGGACTTGGAAGGTTGCACGAGGGATCAAATGAAACAAATAGCAGAAAAATGTGGCATCAGGTTGAAAGCATCTAAAGTAGCTGGGATGAAGGATGAGATCCTTAGACAGTTGAGAGCCAGAAGTGAAGCGGCAGAGCAAGGAGCCCAAAAAGGAGCTGAAAGTGGAAAGGAGGATGATGGGCAGGATGAAGTGAGATCCCAGGGATCAAGTAGGAGTAGCAAGAGTAGCCACAGTAGCAGGAGCAGCCGGAATAGGAGCTTGGAGAGATTCCAGTTAGAGCTCCAGATGCAGCAACAGCGTGAGGACAAGGCGAGAGACAGTTCCAGCTGGAAAAGATGAAATTAGAACTCCAGATAAAAGAGAAAACCAGACTGGAAATAGAAAAAGAGAAAACCAGACTGGAGGTAGAAAAAGAGAAAACCAGACTGGAAGTAGAAAAAGAGAAAACCAGAGTAAGAGAACTGGAGTTGGAACAGGAGAAAGAAAAAGAGAAAGCAAGACTAGAGGTCGAAAAAGAAAAAGCCCAGGTCGAAAAAGAAAGAGAGAGAACAAAACAAATGCAGATAGAAGCGAATAGAACCTTGGCTGAGCAAAGGATTGAACATGGGTTGCCAGAGAGCACCACCCAGGTATCACACCCACCAGAGGTTAGGGTTAGGGAGAAGGACATTCCCTTGTTTGTGCCCGAAGAGGCGGAGAGCTTCTTCGAGCATTTTGAGAAAGTAGCCAGTATCAAGGAGTGGCCACAGGAGGAATGGGCCCAGCTGGTCCAGTTAAGATTGACTGGTGCAGCCAGGGAGGCTTACACCCAATTGTCACTGGAAGAGTGCCAGGATTATGCCACGGTAAAGAGCAGCATATTGCGCTCGTTTCAGTTAACCCCAGAAGCTTATAGAAAGCGCTTCAGAGAGATGGTGAAGGTTGGAGCATGTACGTTTGCTGAGACAGCAAGGGATCTGGAAAGACGATTCCAGAAGTGGATTGAGGCTGCTGGAGTTGGATCTTACGCTGACCTGAAGCAACTGATGGTCATGGAGAAGTTCTTGGAGATGATGCATCCCGAAACAAAGTTCAAGATCCAAGAAGCAGGGATAAAGGAGGTGAAAGATGCCGCAGATAGGGCGGATATGATTACTGAAGCGTACAAGAGCTTAAGGGAGAACAGAGTAAGAAGCGAGGCGAGACGCAGCAATGGCAGATCCAATGGAGTCTGGGGAGGAAGAAATTATGAAAGACCCAGAAGAGTCTGGGGTGAGAAAAATTTTGATAAATGGGTAGATAAAAGTAAGTACCCTAAAACTCAGAAGAGTAGGTCGCGCACTTCATCTGAAAGTGAGGATGGAGGAGCTAAACAAGAAACTAATCGTTATCCTGGAAATCAAGAGTCCAGTAAAGCTCCACAGAGTACGAGTAGTACGTCTGGCCCAAGGAACTCCAATACGAGTGGGCAGAGTCAGAGCTACTCTGGTACATATAGAAGAGACTTTTCCCAGATGAGATGTTACAATTGTAACGGAGTGGGTCACGTGATGCGAGATTGTAGACAGGGCAAGAGAGTTGTGACCCTGGCCATGTGTGACCCCCAAAGTAAATATACTAATGTGTTCCGAGACAAACCACAGAAGGTGAACTTAGTGAACGAGAGGTATAGGCCGTTCATGAGCAAAGGTTGGATCAGTGTAAGAGGCCAACCTGAGGTAGAAGTTGGTATCTTAAGAGATACCGGAGCTAATCAGAGCTTGATTGCGAGAAGTCTGATTGGGAATGATCGACGGTTAGCTGGCAGGAGTAAGATGAGAGTATATGGGTTATTGTCGGAAAGTGACATGCCCATATGTACTGTCCAGCTAAGGTCGGAATATGTGTCGGCAGAGGTGATGTTGGGAGTATGCCCCGACATACCTATTCCAGGAGTCCAAGTGATCCTGGGAAATGACTTGTGCGGGACAAAGGTGTTGCCAAGAGTCATAGCGGAGACTGTGCCAGAGGAGTGCCCAGAAGGCCACGGCACAGGTGTGACACCTGAGAGTGTGAACCTGACTGACATCCGAGGAGATGAGTCAGGAGACCGCCAAGCCATTGAGTACCCTGTCTCGGTAGTGACGAAAGCAGAGGTGGCCGACGAGGAAGACGCTGGAGAAGATGAGACAGTGTCAATTAAACCGGTAGAAGATATCGACGTAGATATAGCGTGGTTGTTTGATGAAGGTCCAGCCCAAGAAAATGAAGTCTCGGTGAGGTCAAAAGTGAAGATGGCCCAGCCGAAGAAGAATCATGTGAAGAGAGCGGACCTGAGTAGAGCCCAGACTGCTGAAATTAAGAGTCGGAAGGCGAATGCAACTGTGCTGAGTAGGAATGAGGAAAGATGTGGACATACTGAGGACGAGAGTAGAGCGTCGAGTGGTCCACGAGCACAGAGGCATATGGATAGTAGAGTTAAGTTGTGGGAGATGTCAAGAGTTGACATGTTTCACAGAAAACGTGGAGGAGAGATAGTGAAGAAGAGTAATAGCCGAGAAAATAAAAGGGGAAGAGACAGCATGTGTGGAGAGATGCTTACGAGCACTCTAGGAGAGGTAGAGCGACATGTACGGTCGAGTGCTGTTGGATGTAGTACAGAGCTCGAGGAAACTTTTAGGGAACGAAGAAGAGTCGAAGGAGAAGAAATGGAGTGGTATAGAAGTGAAAAGTGTGGGAAGAGGATGATGATGCAAGCATGGAGGAATAGAAGAAAGCCGAGGACTCGATGGAAGTCAAACAGGATGATGTCTTGGATAAATGAGGAGACGAAAGGGAGGATCGTCGGTGAAGACGAGGAAGTGAAGTATGATGACAGGAGACGAAAGTATAATGGGAGTAGATGGAAGTGTGAAGACGACAGAGGAGGTACAGACAGCAGATGTCTGACTCTGGACGTGAAGAGAAGAAGACGAGGAAACGGAGGGTGGAAACAATAAGTAGAGTGGACCGATGGAGTGCAGGCGTCCAAGGAGGACAGCCTAGCCAAGAGGTGTCAGGGAAGTCAAATCGTTTATGAGAAGATCATGTTTCTGGCGAGTTGTGAGCCAGATGTTGCAAGGAGCAACGAACTAGTTGTAGACTCCTACGGGAGTATGTAAACAGACTAACCGGTCGAACCAATCGGTTGAAGAACGAGACAGTGTAGTGGCGGATGTATTATCCCGAGCTTTGCCACTGGAATAACTCTCAAAAATAAGGGGAGGGGAGTGTTATGATCTCAGCCTGCAGGAGAAACGAGTCTCCCTCCTTGAGAGTTATTCATCAAGCCTGACCTGATTAGAAGGTCTAGCAAATATTGAGGTGATAACCCATATGTAAAAGAGTTGCTTGGATATATATAACAATTTAAGATTATGGGCAATGAAGAAGAAAACAGATAAATGACTGGCGAGGAGATGTGGACATTTTGCTGGAGGCGTGAGGCTCGCTTCCGGAGGACCTTGACCTCACTTGAGTGCCATACATCGCAGGGGGAAGCCGCGCTCCGTTTGAGCTCCCGTCAGAAGGGAACCCCTAGTGATATATCTCGAAGAGAAGAGAAGTGCGCAGACGTACCAGCTGTGGAATCGAGCTGGGGACGTGTGGTCTCAAGTCGTGGGCGATAATTAGTGAATATTAAGCCGCCCGGAGGCATTATTGTGGGCCGTGGAGCGCCCTGACCAAGCCTCGTCAGAGGAAGAAGCGCCCTCGACCAGACGATCTGTGGTAAGCACGATATACGCCAGTTCATAGTGATTGCTTGTAGTTGGTCGTGTGCCCAGCGACAGTAGCGACGTTTATTTATAAGTTAGACATGTTTTAATAAGGCAGAAGGCCTGAAAAAAGAGAGTGGAGAGGGAGGAACATGGAGCGACGTCCATCCCCTCTGAGCGCTGGCGGGCGACTGAGGGAGCCTGGCTCCTGACGGAGGAAGACCCTCCCAGCGAGTGAGGACCGCCGCCAGGCGAGGTGGAGTATAGACCCGCCCAAAACGGGGGAGTCCACACTCACTGTATGTAGAGAACAGATAGAGGTTGGAGGCAAACATATTGTGTGATTATTTTTGTTTATGTGTCAAAGGGGAAACAATTTTATTGGAGTGTCGATGGGTTGCAGGTTTGTCTTTGGGGAAGAAGTTGCTGAGAACTTCGAAGCCAGCAGATGAAGTAGCTGATGAGACTCCAAGGTAGTGGAGCAGAGGACCTCGAGCTGTGAGGAGAAGCAGCAGTGAAGAGGAGTGTCACGTGCTTCTGTAGAGGTGGTGAAGCACCATAGTTGCTCGAGGAAACTTCACGGTGTAGCAGCCAAGAGAGCTGTGGAGGAACCTAGCAGAAGGGTGAAGCACCATAGTTGTGCAAAGAAACTTCATGATAGCAGCCTGGAGGAGCTGCAGAGGATCCTGGTAGTGAAGCCCGGAAGAACCTGAAGATATCAGGGTAGTGAACTTCCAGAGGTGGAAGGGGAAGTTCTGGTGGATTACTTGTAGGGAGTTGATAGTGTTTGGTTGTCATTAGTGTGCAAGACGCAGTGAGAGGTGAGTGGTTGTTTGCATTCTTATGTCAAGGAGTGTTTTATACTGAAGTTTAGAGTTACAGTCGTAGGCTGGATTACCTACAGATGTATGCGTTCCAGGACTGACAGTGATTGATTGATCATTGTTGTGTATCAATGAACATTTATACTGATATATGTTATTGCATTCAAGTGCTGATTTTCTATATATATATTATCTTACTGATGGTGCAACAGTGTATGTAGACTTGATCAACTTGAGGAGGTTGATAGTATCAGGTGGTGAACCAGGAGATAGGATACCACTTGATAAGCTGATAATAGAGTTCTGATGGTGTTGGAGTGCAACCTGATTGTAATATTATAGAGTATAGGATTCATTATTATTATGTGTGTGTATGTATCGTGTATGTGCTTTGTCCAGTAAATGTATCCCAATTTGCTGGTGTTTGCCCTTGTCCTAGTGAGGCTTCCCAGGAGGTAGTAAAGAAGGAGAGAGAGAGAGAAAGAACCAAGAACCACTGCTGTGGACAGGGTAGAAGGTAATACTAGTAAGTCATAGGGGATTGAGGAGATCATATCTCATAAGGAGAGAGTGGGGAGTCACAGCGGCTCGAGTGGGTGTGTGCACGTGACAACGAGGCTAAGTGTTGGAGCCGCATCCCCTAAATGTGTGACGCTGAGCCCCTCTCCAAGAGCCAGAAGCGCCAAGGGTGATCTCCTAGTATAAGCACTCTACCGAGTTGTGGGTTGGGTTGTCCATAGAGAAGGATCAACGACGACAACACCACCACCCCACAGTCTATAATAGTAGTAAGTACTGACTTGCCCACTGTCGCTATCACTCTGAATTTTCAGACCCCTGTATTCCAGGTTCCTGTCTCCCTGAAGGACCGTCGGACCGGTACCAGAAATGCCGTCTGTGATCAGCCATCATCAGTGCCACGACCCAGGGAAGTGTCGAGTCGCCCTAGGTCGGGTCCATATCGATCCTTGATCGAGAGGTGTGAGATGAAGCCCCTGCTGGACATCGCAGTGGAGACGTGGACGATTACTTCAGGCAGGTCATTGCCTTCAATCTTCAAGTTCCTGTTGTGCCGGAGTTGTCCAGTAGGACAGTTCTGTGGACAAGACAGCCTCGTCATTCCAGTTCATAGAGTAAGTGAGTCCATTTGGAGTTGTGTCCCCGTACTAATTTGGTTTGTGTTTCTTTTTATAGAACCCCAAACCAAATTCTTTTTGGTGGGGAGGTGTTACGAACCTGGATCCAGCGTCCGAGCCCGGAGCAGTGACGACCGCGCCATCTGTGGGTCAGCTCCCGAAACCCCCACCAAATGGACGACGACACCTGGCGAGGACGGGATGTATTGGCCTCGAGGGCCAGTTTCTAGTCCGGTTCAGCGCTCAACACAGCCGCTGCTGACCTCTGGTGAGGTGGTGCTCAGACACCAACGCCATCTATGGAGTGGATAGGTGGGCGTTTGTGTCTGAGCCTGTAAGTGAGGTGCCTTAGTGTGTCCCAGTTATTGATGACGTGTCTGCTTACAGAGTCGACCTGGGACTGCTGTGACGAAAGTTGAGTCAGTCTACCCAAGGCAGCCGTCTCCATACCTTGTGCTTTGCTGCAGCAGCTGTGAAGTCGTCCCCCGGAAGAACACTGTGGTGTTACCCTGCCAGTGGAGTGGCAGTAGAAGGATTACCCGGGACCGACTGCTGGAGACGATTACCCACTGGGGTATTGAGGACAGGAGAGTGATTTGTGGTATCACACGAGGCTCCTGTCTAGGGCGTTACGCTTATATCGTTCGTGGAGTGGCCTGACCAGCCTTGCTGATCCGGAACCTGCCAGCAGACCGGCTGGACTTGTGGTTGACGGCCTCCACGGCGGTGCCCCCAGTGGAACTGTGTTTTGGCTGGCCTGTGTCTGGGGTAGACTCAGCTTGGTCGAAAGATTCGTCAAGAGACCACGAGGATCAAGAGCACCGAGGATTTAGCACCGAGAGTCTGGATCCAGAGTCTTCAGCAGAAGACGATTGTGTTTCCCCTGTACAGTGTTAATACCCTTCCCCCTGTGTACTCTTTTATATATTATTTATTGGTGATGGGAATAATTATAGTCTTAAGTTCTTAACTTTCTTTCCCTTCCCCCTTTAAGTTTCTTGCGTCACGGATCACATCCCTTGAAAGCCACTACTGGCTTGGGGTCGGATACAACTTCCTCTAACAACATCAGAGTAAGAACCCCGTTGCGTCCCGAGAGGGCCGTAACAGTGGGTGAATGGAGTATCTGTTCATGAATATGTATCTGTATATCTTCACTTTCGTGTTTATATAAGCGTGTGTGTGTATACCGTACTGTGTGCCAAAGCTTACTGAGTGAATATCTGAAAGTGACTGTGCATATGTGTATGTATATGTATTTAAAAATGTGTATTTATGTGGTAGAATGCATTTTTCTTTTGTCATATACATAAAAAGGAATTTGAGTGTACAGAATAATGTATACTCATTTATGTGTTGAAAGCACACTAGTATTCAAGTATACTTATATTAACCGAAAATTAATCTCAATCTCATTAACGGATTACTTCATACAAATACTTTAAGCTTTTCCAGCCATCTTATACCTTCAGAAGTATAAGTATATAGTGTAAGTTGTTAAAAGATAACCGAAAAAGTAAGATTAATAATTCTAACACGAATTTTCTCAATACTTCTTTTTACTGTCGATGGTAATTAAAAAATCAATTGTCCAAAATTTATTTTTATTTCCAGTCTGACGCGACGCTTGAACGCGTTTCGTAATAACTTATTACATTTTCAAAGATTTTAGTTTACACACACAACTGTAACCTGAAAACGCTATAGAGTCAGCTTATCCGTCATACTTATACTCGCATTTGGGTGAAGTGATATGGTGCAACGGTTTTGGATGAGTGAACAAACTTGTGACAAATACAAGACAGAACACGAAACTATTGGCATTAGTTGGAAATGTTAGCATAAGAATGGAAGTAATTGCAGAGGGCCTATTGGCCCATACTTCCTCTTGATGCTTCTATATTGGTTCGCATACCAATAACTTTCACTAACTTTCACCAAAGTTATATCTATAAGTTTCGAGAAGTTGTTAACAATAAAGTCCTGTAACCCACCTTACCAATGCTAGTATAAGGGAGTTCGCAAACTCTTTAAGAATTACTTACTAGGACATTAATATAATTCTCATTTGTTTCTCCATTCCATATGTCCCAGACCAGAGTATTACTGCTTACCGCCGCCAGTCCCTCAACTGTTTAGTGTGGGTGCGATATGTTGGAGAATCTTGCCTGCAACAGTTGAATATAAATAGTCCCTCAATGTTTATTGTATTTATTTATTTGTTTGCATCTTGCCTCATCCTATTGTATAGCATTTTATACTGTTAAATGTATTTCACTCTGTTGTACTCATTTATATTTTGTTTCAGTGGATCACACAATCTCTTCGATTTCTTCCTTCCTGCCTCCCTGTCTCTTATTTTGCCTCCCTCTCTCCTCCTGTTTCTTCATCTCTCTCTTCCTGTCCTCCCTCTCTCCTTCCCTCCTTCTCTCCTTCCTTCCCTGCCCGTCTCTTTACTTCCCTGCATCTCTCACTGATACACTGCCTTACTCTCTCCTTGTATTATACAATTTCGTATACATTGCAGTGCTATGTTTTGAATTATATTGTTCAAGTTTGTTATGTAGTGCGTTATGCAGTAGAAAATAATTGATATAATATTATAATTCTACAAATTATATATTGCATTTGGGAGTGACACCATAATCTTATTCCATTATACCGTAATGAACAGTGTAATGTACACTTTGTTTTCTTACAAGTTAATTTTGTTTTCATAATTTGGCAATACATAGACTCGTATTGTTTTAAAAGTTTTTATTATTAAAGCTTTGGTGATCAGTAATACTTACAGACAAAGGCAGTCTCTGAGTAAAAACGAAATATTGACACAGAAAATATACCTTAAATATTCTTCAAATTCCTCGATGAATCCAAAGTCTTTGATCACGGGAAAATATTCTCTAAAGTGAGGAGTCCTTTGGCATGACGGAGGCCATCAAGGAGTATAATAAACTCCACCAGAAGCGGGAGAAGCTGACTGGAAGTTAAAGTCAACAGGTCCGCTCAGATCCTGCTATAACAGCCTTCCGACTCGCACAACGTCTCTCTGATGTATCTTTCATCCACCATTAATTTGGCTGCTGAACCGCTTTGGGGCGATGCCATTTAATTGCATCTGACTTGTTATTCGTTTATTTGTTGTGAACAATAAAGAGGATGATGTGTTTCTGATGTACAGGAGGAAGTGTGTACTAAAGCCCGACTGAGGTTCAGATTCGTGTCTCTCACTGCAGTGGGCTCAAGAGGTCATTGATGACAGTCACCAGTGACCAGACGGAGAAGAGAAGCAACCTGGGTTTAGTATAGGAATATGATACGAGGTCTCCAGGCTTCTCTCACTCTCCCTCTGGACTATCCTAGTCATGCAGACTGACTGGTGAAGATTAAGCCGCCCAAGACGTGGCACGGGCATGACACGTCATGCAACAGATCATCCTCATCAATAGTGGCCAAGGTCTCCTTAATCCAGCTGTTAAATCTCGTTAATGAATGAAAAACTCTTTTTTACATAGCTGACGTTTGAAGACTGATTCGTTTACATGTTTCTGTTAGAATCGCACCTCTGTAAATGTTTCACCCACTTACAAAAAGTATTAATAATTGCGTATGGAACCTAAAAACCAAACATTACCTAATTAAAGTTTAACTATACAGCAAACATGTGTAATAATGCTAATTTATATATAAGAAAATACCGATTTTGAATATTCACCAAGTTAGTGTTGTCACATGTCTTTTTGGGTCAGGCGCTGCATGGCGGAGTATATAGGCTGAGAGACAGTATATAGTATATCCTGAGGACAGTGTACAATATGTAGCTTGAGGACAGTATATAGTATATGGTCTGAGGACAGTGTACAGTATGTAGCCAGAGGACGGTATATAGTGTATAGCCTGAGGACAGTGTACAGTATGTAGCCTGAGGACAGTATATAGTATATATCCTGAGGTCAGTGTACAGTATATATCCTGAGGTCAGTATATAGTATATAGCCTGAGGACAGTATATAGTATATATCCTGAGGACAGTATATAGTATATATCCTGAGGACAGTATATAGAATATATCCTCAGGTCAGTATATAGTATATAGCCTGACTGTTGGAAATTTGGACACAATATTTACTAACTCGTGACATACCAAGTTAAAACGGTTACGTCAGGAACATACTAACATCACTAACTTCTTAAAGAGAACGGGTGTGATAGCGTTCCACAGAGAACGGGAAATTGTCATGTAAGCAAAATCCACAATACGTATAATTTCTCTCTTGTAGTAACATAAAACGTTTATTGTAGAGATTAATAAGACAAAAACGTACTTATTAATAGGTACTTTATCTAAATAAACAGTAAGTCAAGCGTCTCCCTCTCCCCCACGTCGATACTGACGGGTTCTGAACCAAGCTCAGGAAGCGGCCCCAGCTGGGGAGGGAGGCGACGCCATTAGACTGGAAGCACGCGGCCTGAGCGCTTGGCAGAGAGAGACGCCTAAACGCTTTATCTCTTAATTGCCAACCATAGTCACATTTCCCGAGTTATTGACACATGAATATTAACATTTCCATCCAACCAACGAACTCATCGTACCAGGGAAGTGTTATTTCCGAGCAATTGTTGTAGTTTATGTTATTGGCCATTAACATGCTCTCTCTAACGATGCTCGGTTATGACGCAGGCGCTCGTAACCAAAATGGTTATCTAATTATTAATGCAAACTCTTCGTCTTTGAATCTTATTCGTTCTTATATTATAAATAGGAGCTGCCTCGTATGGGCCAATAGGCCTTCTGCAGTTACCTTTATTCTTATGTTCTTATGAATATACGCTGTGTTGTGGTAACAGTGTACCACTGATGACATATTGGGCAGGTACAGTACGAGAGAAGAGAGTATGGAGTCGACCTGGTGCACCACGAGGCTACCTCAGTCACCATACGGCTCCTCCCTACACGGTTCACCGTGTATCTGAAGGAAACCTGTGCCTAGTAGCAGGCATTTATGACTGAAAGTTTCCAGTAATCTTCCAAACTATCATTTTGTAGTTTACTGTTGACCACCACTGGTGGTATAGGCTATGGACCTACAACCCCCCAAGGTTGTGGATAGGAACACACCCTGCGGGACAAACCAGTGACGTACAGTCCATTCCTAATATAGTTAATTATCAATTACTTATCTTAAATTATATTGCTATTAAATTAACAGTACATATAAATTAAATTCTGCTGGGAAAATTCCCCACACTGAGGACAGTATATATTATATAGCCTGAGGACAGTATATATTATATAGCCTGAGGACAGTATATATTATATAGCCTGAGGACAGTATATATTATATAGCCTGAGGACAGTATATATTATATAGCCTGAGGACAGTATATATTATATAGCCTGAGAACAGTATATATTATATAGCCTGAGGACGGTATATATTATATAGCCTGAGGACAATATATGGTATATAGCCTGCGGACAGTATATATTATATAGCCTGAGGACAGTATATATTATATAGCCTGAGGACAGTATATATTATATAGCCTGAGGACAGTATATATTATATAGCCTGAGGACAGTATATATTATATAGCCTGAGGACAGTATATATTATATAGCCTGAGGACAGTATATATTATATAGCCTGAGAACAGTATATATTATATAGCCTGAGGACGGTATATATTATATAGCCTGAGGACAAGTTGCTGGGCTGAGCAGCCAAGGGGCGGTTACCTCATAGCGTGTTCATCCTCTCCATTGCCGAGCAAAGTTATTGTGAAGTTCTGGTCAACGTCAACCATCAACAAGGAGTGCAGGCGAGCAGTGTGAGTTCCAGGGTGCTTTCCTATCCACCGAGGAGACTGTAGTAACCAGTGAGGGAGTGCAGTGTGTCCAGGACCACTGGTACTCCAAGAGCATGAAGCAGCCAGTGGACTCATAGTATGAGGAGCAAGAGCCAAATGTGGAATGCAACGTGCCGTGGGAAGCCGCATGGCTGTAGCAGAGATACCTGCATCTTGTACGGCTTCTTCCCGGTGAGGTTTCAGTGACCCTCAGAGGAGGTTGCTTGAGGTTAAGGCAACCACTCTCACTCTAGAGTGAGTTGGCGAGTGTGACCTTCCCCCTGTGAGAGTAGGACGTGGTCACCGGTCCACAGTTCTCGTTGGACGCAGGAAAAATTGTTTTCGGAACATGAAAAGGGTGCGGTGGTATTTCTGAAGCAAAAGTGAAACCATGTACCTGACGCAGCTGGTCCCCTCAGTCGGCTGGAATTGTCAGCACTTTCACACAGCTTGTGACTAGATAAGTCTTCCCAAGTTGCAAGACGTGAGTACTCCGCCTCTAATAATCAATAATATAAAAAAGAGGTTGCAGGTATCACGATTAATTCAGATTAGTCCATACTTGATGTTCGAGTGACATTAATTCTTTTGTTTCAGATGCCAGATGTGGGAACATGGCGGCGATCAGGCCACCACCTGGCAAACCAATCAATTTAGATAATTTACAAATTTATATTGTACAAATAAATAAGATTGATCAATACCAAATATTTAATAATTAAATTATTTAGATATACGTTGCTTAATAGTATACTCTAAAATAAGTTTACGTGAGGTAAACTCTTGGTAGTTAAATAATTTAGGTGAGTTAGGATAGACTTACAATATCTTACATAATCTATTAAAGGATATAATACAAAATTGTATTGCCTCGTATGCATACATAATTGTAATTTCACTCTCTATATAAATAAAAATGTATTGTTCGATTGTGACAAAATCGCTAATCACCGAAAGTTCTTCACCGATTGCTTTGAAATTTTCACACAACTTTCCATTCGCATCTGAACGGGTTTTTATATCACACTATATACATGTCACGTCTGTGAATGGAAAAAATATGTTTTCTTTTCAACAACAAGTGAGGGAAATCTTCGAAACCTCTTTACCGATTGGTTTGAAATTTTGACACAACGTTCCATTCGAATAAGCACATGTTTTTATATACTACTGTATGTATGCCTCACCTGTGACAGGATTTTATTTTTTTAAATCGCCATCTGTTGGACGTAAAAGCAACACACACGCTGTAATCTTCGTAAATTCTTCACCGATTGCTTTGAAATTTTGACACAACGTTTCATTCAAATACGCGCGTGTTTTTATATACCTAATATATAGATGCCACACCTGTGACAGGTAAAAACATGCCTTTTTTGAAAAACAGTGCCATCTGTTGCAGGTAAGAGCAACACATGCGCTGACCTAAATATATTACGATTCCATTGCATTGATCAATTGATTTTTCATAGCTTTCAATTTGTATTTATTTTCATTTTGATTCAGTTATTTTGTGTCACTTTGCAATGGAATTGAGCTGTGTTGTTAATATACCGTTCATTTCTTGAGTTTAGTTTATTTTTTAATTTTTTAATTTTTTTCATCGTGTTTTTTTAACTGTTCTAATTATTTTTCAGCGATGGGAACATGAGATCATTTGATGTTCCAAATTTTCTAATGGGAACATCGGATCTTTTGGGAATGCATCGGACGAGGGAGTGAGGAATGGAAGGGAGGACGAGGGGACGGGAGTGGTAGATAATGGGGAGAACTAGGGGACTGTGGCGGGGGTAATGATGAGGGAGGACGATGGGATAGGGAAGTTGGAAATAGTGGGGACGAGTGGACGGGGAAAGGTTGTTGTGGATCAGCAACCCACATGAGTTTCTGACGTGGCCGGGTACAGCTTGTTATTACATAAACTAATGAGAGATTACTTCCCGGGCTGGTGGAAGCGGCCGATATCCGTCCAATACCAATATTGAGCCCTTATATTCCTTATAACCTCCTGGGAGCCTGGTGAAGGACTTCCTCCTCAGATCCTCGACCAAAACAGCTAAACAATTATATTTGAATCTTTTATGTTATAATATTTTAATTTCTAAATAATAGGATTAACACAGGGTAAGATTTCGACAATGTGACCTTCACCTGTGTGTGTGCACTATGTGACCTTCACCTGTGTGTGTGCACCATGTGACCTTCACCTGTGTGTGTGTGCACCATGTGACCTTCACCTGTGTGTGTGCACCATGTGACCTTCACCTGTGTGTGTGCACCATGTGACCTTCACCTGTGTGTGTGCACCATGTGACCTTCACCTGTGTGTGTACACCATGTGACCTTCACCTGTGTGTGTGCACCATGTGACCTTCACCAGCATGTGTGCACTATGTGACCTTCACCAGTGTGTGTGCACCATGTGACCTTCACCAGCATGTGTGCACCATGTGACCTTCACCAGAGTGTGTACACCTTGTGACCTTCACCAGTGTGTGTACACCTTGTGACCTTCACCAGCATGTGTGCACTATGTGACCTTCACCAGTGTGTGTACACCATGTGACCTTCACCAGCATGTGTGCACTATGTGACCTTCACCAGTGTGTGTACACCATGTGACACTCACCAGCATGTGTGCACTATGTGACCTTCACCAGCATGTGTGCACCATGTGACCTTCACCAGCATGTGTGCACCATGTGACCTTCACCAGCATGTGTGCACCATGTGACCTTCACCAGTGTGTGTGCACCATGTGACCTTCACCAGCATGTGTGCACCATGTGACCTTCACCAGCGTGTGTGCACTATGTGACCTTCACCAGCATGTGTGCACCATGTGACCTTTACCAGCATGTGTGCACTATGTGACCTTCACCAGCATGTGTGCACCATGTGACCTTCACCAGTGTGTGTGCACCATGTGACCTTCACCAGCATGTGTGCACCATGTGACCTTCACCAGCGTGTGTGCACTATGTGACCTTCACCAGCATGTGTGCACCATGTGACCTTCACCAGCATGTGTGCACCATGTGACCTTCACCAGCATGTGTGCACTACGTGACTGTTGGAAATTTCCAACACTAATACAATACTGTTGTATTATTATTAACTATTACTAAAATATACTAATTACTGTAGTAACTAAAATTAACTAACAGTAGTGTTCACATGAACTAATAATTGTGTCTGTATAATAATGCTGGAATTCTTGTGTAACCAAGCGCCAGTATTGCGTCAGATTCTACCAAGTTGAACACATTTATATCCAGTGTGTTAGAGAATTGAGTGTGATTCTCTAAAATCATCAGTATTCCGTGTGATAATTATTTACAGATAACATAACTCCCAAATAATGCCAAATCGAGAGTTTTTAGTTACAATTGTTATCAAGTAATAAAATTTACCGTCACGCGTGAATGCCATGGAGAAAACTAAAATCATCTCCATTTCTTGTTTACCACCGTAAGACGAGAAAGTAATAATATTTAGCTCCCTAGAATTACAAGCCAGTCTTTATCAAAGCTTTTTAGCCACAACTGCGCGAAGTAATATTATTCGTGATAAATAATTTCTGTGGCGAATGCGGGACGAGGAGGGGAGAGGGAGACGCCATTGTGTGGCAACTACAGCTCGAGGAGAAGTCGCCAGTGTGCGGCGTGAAGACTTGTTGCGGAATTGAGCAACTAGGTTTGGTGTCAGAGTCTAGGACACGTTACGGTGAAGTTGTCAGCAAGATTTAACCTGATACTCATCACAGAACTAGTTAATTTGTTCTACGTGATCCGTCGTGACCGGCCAAATAAGCGCGTCGACATCCAAGCCAAGCTAGCCACCACGTGTTCACCATTGTGAGAGCTTGGGACGCGGTTTTGGCAAGCTTCAACTTATTCAGTACCCTTTTAGCTAAGTATATAACTCACTTTTGATGCATCATTAGAGATTGTATATGGCAGGGTAGCTTGTCGTTACATCGAGCAGCTTAAACAAAACCCATGTTAGTATTCTAAATAAATTTTTATTTCCATTTCCTTGAACATATATATTTAGTAGCCTATTACGTTGCTACGTAATATCCCTTAAATTACAGCTCGCTTGTGAGGAATTCCACGAGCTGTTACTTTACCCGTGTTATTCATCTCCCAGTGTTCTACGAGGAATTCCAGAGATCCCGAGGATGATTCGTAACTGATGTCTTTGAAAACGTCTTCAAGCTAAGACTTTTCGTATTTCTTTAATTATTCAAATTATCAGTATTTTATTTATCATTTATGGAATGCTGTACACTGGAGATAATATGTGTTTATTATAATGATTAATTTCTGATGTTAATGTGCGATATCTTTATTGGTGATAAAATTTCTATTGATTCTTTAATTGGTCATAAGATTAGGTTATTACACAATGAACTGGTGCACGAACCACACTAGTTCCTACACATATATGAAGTTCTAGCAATAACCCCCCAATGTAGGTGTTTGAGGCTTTGATTCAAGTAAATTATTTATACAGCCCATTAATTACTTAAGTGATTATATTTCCTAGTATTTATCCACAGACACTGGTTCCTCTAGGAATTTCTAATCATCACTTTTTATTAGTTTCCCTCTTTACTATAAAAGTGGGTGGTCCTTCGTAATTGATTTCATTACTCTAATAATTAAACAAATAGAGTCAAGCTCGAAATGTCCCACAGTGACCTTCACCAGCATGTGTGCACTATGTGACCTTCACCAACATGTGTGCACTACGTGACCTTCACCAGCATGTGTGCACTACGTGACCTTTACCAGCATGTGTGCACCATGTGACCTTCACCAGCATGTGTGCACTATGTGACCTTCACCAGCATGTGTGCACCATGTGACCTTCACCAGTATGTGTGCACTATGTGACCTCTACCAGCATGTGTGCACCATGTGACCTTCACCAGCATGTGTGCACTATGTGACCTTTACCAGCATGTGTGCACCATGTGACCTTTACCAGCATGTGTGCACTATGTGACCTTCACCATCATGTGTGCACCATGTGACCTTTACCAGCATGTGTGCACTATGTGACCTTCACCATCATGTGTGCACCATGTGACCTTCACCAGCATGTGTGCACTATGTGACCTTCACCATCATGTGTGCACCATGTGACCTTCACCAGCATGTGTGCACTATGTGACCTTTACCAGCATGTGTGCACCTTGTGACCTTCACTAGCATGTGTGCACCATGTGACCTTCACCTGTGTGTGTGCACCATGTGACCTTTACCAGTATGTGTGCACCATGTGACCTTCACCAGCATGTGTGCACCATGTGACCTTTACCAGTATGTGTGCACCATGTGACCTTCACCAGCATGTGTGCACCATGTGACCTTCACCAGCATGAGTGCACCATGTGACCTTCACCAGCATGTGTGCACCCTGTGACCTTCACCTGTGTGTGTGCACCATGTGACCTTCACCAGCATTGAGCACAATGTGACCTTCACCAGCATGTGTGCACCATGTGACCTTCACCAGCATGTGTGCACTATGTGACCTTCACCAGCATGTGTGCACCATGTGACCTTCACCAGCATGTGTGCACCATGTGACCTTCACCTGTGTGTGTGCACCATGTGACCTTCACCGGCATGTGTGCACCATGTGACCTTCACCAGCATGTGTACACCATGTGACCTTCACCAGCATGTGTGCACCATGTGACCTTCACCAGTGTGTGTACACCATGTGACCTTCACCAGCATGTGTACACCATGTGACCTTCACCTGTGTGTGTACACCTTGTGACCTTCACCAGCATGTGTGCACCATGTGACCTTTACCAGCATGTGTGCACCTTGGTGACCCTTCACTAGCATGTGTGCACCATGTGACCTTCACCTGTGTGTTGTGCACCATGTGACCTTTACCAGTATGTGTGCACCATGTGACCTTCACCAGCATGTGTGCACCATGTGACCTTTACCTGTATGTGTGCACCATGTGACCTTCACCAGCATGTGTGCACCATGTGACCTTCACCAGCATGAGTGCACCATGTGACCCTTCACCAGCATGTGTGCACCCTGTGACCTTCACCTGTGTGTGTGCACCATGTGACCTTCACCAGCATGTGTGCACATTGTGACCTTCACCAGCATGTGTGCACCATGTGACCTTCACCAGCATGTGTGCACCATGTGACCTTCACCAGCATGTGTGCACCATGTGACCTTCACCAGCATGTGTGCACCATGTGACCTTCACCTGTGTGTGTGCACCATGTGACCTTCACCGGCATGTGTGCACCATGTGACCTTCACCTGTGTGTGTGCACCATGTGATATTCACCTGTGTGTGCACCATGTGACCTTCACCAGCATGTGTGCACCATGTGACCTTCACCAGCATGTGTACACCATGTGACCTTCACCAGCATGTGTGCACCATGTGACCTTCACCAGTGTGTGTACACCATGTGACCTTCACCAGCATGTGTACACCATGTGACCTTCACCTG
>NC_091223.1:25633901-25706136 GCF_040958095.1 Procambarus clarkii | reverse complement strand
AGTGTCCCCCCCTCCCCCCACCCACAGTGTGTAGTGTCCCCCCCTCCCCCCACCCACAGTGTGTAGTGTCCCCCCCTCCCCCCACCCACAGTGTGTAGTGTCCCCCCCTCCCCCCACCCACAGTGTGTAGTGTCCCCCCCTCCCCCCACCCACAGTGTGTAGTGTCCCCCCTCCCCCCACCCACAGTGTGTAGTGTCCCCCCCTCCCCCCTCCCCCACCCACAGTGTGTAGTGTCCCCCCTTCCCCCCACCCACAGTGTGTAGTGTCCCCCCCTCCCCCCACCCACAGTGTGTAGTGTCCCCCCCTCCCCCCACCCACAGTGTGTAGTGTCCCCCCCTCCCCCCACCCACAGTGTGTAGTGTCCCCCCCTCCCCCCACCCACAGTGTGTAGTGTCCCCCCCTCCCCCCACCCACAGTGTGTAGTGTCCCCCCTCCCCCCACCCACAGTGTGTAGTGTCCCCCCTCCCCCCACCCACAGTGTGTAGTGTCCCCCCCTCCCCCCACCCACAGTGTGTAGTGTAACCCCCCTCCCCCCTCCCCCCACCCACAGTGTGTAGTGTCCCCCCCTCCCCCTCCCCCCACCCACATGGTGTAGTGTCCCCCCTCCCCCCACCCACAGTGTGTAGTGTCCCCCCCCTCTCCCCACCCACAGTGTGTAGTGTCCCCCCCTCCCCCCACCCACAGTGTGTAGTGTCCCCCCCTCCCCCCACCCACAGTGTGTAGTGTCCCCCCTCCCCCTACCCACAGTGTGTAGTGTCCCCCCTCCCCCCACCCACAGTGTGTAGTGTCCCCCCTCCCCCCATCCACAGTGTGTAGTGTCCCCCCCTCCCCCCTCCCCCACCCACAGTGTGTAGTGTCGCCCCCTCCCCCCACCCACAGTGTGTAGTGTCCCCCCCTCCCCCCACCCACAGTGTGTAGTGTCCCCCCTCCCCCCTTCCCCCACCCACAGTGTGTAGTGTCCCCCCCTCCCCCCACCCACAGTGTGTAGTGTCCCCCCCTCCCCCACCCACAGTGTGTAGTGTCCCCCCTCCCCCTCCCCCCCACCCACAGTGTGTAGTGTCCCCCCACCCACAGTGTGTAGTGTCCCCCTCCCCACACCCATAGTGTGTAGTGTCCCCCCTCCCCCCACCCATAGTGTGTAGTGTCCCCCCTCCCCCCACCCATAGTGTGTAGTGTCCCCCTCACCCACCCCGCAGTGGGTGGAGTGTCTTCCGCTCCCCCGCCCCCACCTTCCACGACCAGGCAGCCATGCCTTCCCCTCCTTGCCCAGGCCAGAGCAGCCTCCCATGCACCCTCACCTCCCACCTCCACGAACCCACCCACCCCAGGCATCTGCCTAGACATGACGCATGGTATAGGGGACTACCAGGTAGTCTTCCCCCCCCCCCCTCAGCCAGGAGGGAGAGACAAATACTCCAGTGCAAGGTGACAGTCACTCCACTTAAGGGGATGGCAGAAGAGGCCGCTGCCAGCCAGCTTACCCGTACTGAAGCCAACCAAAGGAGAGGCACATGCCAAGGTTGTGGAAGCAACGTCAGCATCAACTCTGTCTCCAGAGTCATACGCCAGCATGGTGACTGTCCTGGGTCAGGGAGGCCTCCCGTGGGAGGAGGCAGCACTCAGGAGCCTGTTGCACCAGTGCAAATCACAACAGATTACATTGCAACAGACGACCTGCTAGAGGCAATTAAAGCAACGTCAACCAGGACACTCACCCACATCCCAAAGGCTTCTCGCCCATTTGCTGCCGGGAAATACACGGACCTCATCGGAAAAGTCAACAGAGGGTCAAATAACCTTGATGAACCAGATACCATCAAAGCCTGGCACAATCTGCTACTTTTTGGCAACGCATGCTTAGGTGTACCAGACAGAGGAGGCAAGACACTGGCCTCATCCGTCAATAAAGCAATTAGGGATTTTCCTAGGGCTGACAACCTAGTCCGACTCCCAAACACACCAAACACCGCCGAGGCAGACCAAGTACGACAATCAGCGACAACAGAAAATTAGGTACCCAAGTCAGCAAGAAAATTGAAGAGGGCAATGCAGTCGCGGCACTCAGGTTGATCACAAGTGATTACAAAATCTTACACCGGGATGAAACCACAGCCCAAGCACTGAGAGAAAAACACCCCCTCAGGGCCGTAGGTGAACCTCCCCCACAGGTCAGGGTCCCCCCTAACCAGGAACCTCTCGTCTTCCGAGAGTCAGAGGTTTATAAAGCTATCGTTTCATTTCCCCCGGGCTCCTCAGGAGGCTACACAGGGGTAAGACCTCAACATGTGAAGGAAATGGTGAACCCTGTTCTTGGCCCAGCTGCAAAGGCGCTCCTGACAGAAATCACAGCGTTTGTAAACAACTGCCTCGCTGGGTTAATCCCTGATATCAACCCGTTTTTCTTTGGTGCATCCCTATGTGCCCTGAAAAAGAAGGGTGGGGGGGGGGGGATCAGACCCAATTCCGTTGGTAATACCCTTCGCCGCCTAGTTGCAAGGGCTGCTGTCAGAAGTATCCGAATGGAAGCAGCCACCATGCTGCAACCCAACCAGCTGGGGTTTGGAGTCCCCCAAGGCTGTGAAGCAGCGGCTCATGCTGCACGAGCCTACATTAGCTCTCTTACTGAAGACCAGGCAGTAGTAAAATTAAATTCCAAAAACGCTTTCAACTCTGTCAAAAGGGAAGCAGTCCTCACCGCAGTCCAGGAACACTGCCCAAGCATTCTCCCGTTTATGTCAGCAGGCTACAGCAAAGACTCAACCCTCCTGTTTGGCAAACACGACGTCACCTCAGCAGAGGGAATTGAACAGGGAGACCCACTTGCACCCTTCCTTTTTTTGCATAGCGGTTCGAGAAATCACAACCAGACTGTCCAGCGAGCTAAACATCTGGTTCCATGATGATGGCACTCTGGCAGGCACTCTCCCTGCTGGAAGACCTGCAGCTGGTGAAGACATGGGGGGAGTCCATGGGTCTCGTTCTTAACCCCTCCAAGTGCGAAATTATTGCATCCAGTGAAGTAATCATAAGAGCAGTGAAATCAGTTCTACCAGAAGCCTCAGTCATTAAACCCACCGACAGTGGGAGTGAGTAGGTTCAAAATCTCCCACTGTGAGTGGGAGACCCACTCTCAGTGGGTCCCACACTAGACTCACAGTGGGTCCCACACCAGACTCACCGTGGGTCCCACACCAGACTCACAGTGGGTCCCACACTAGACTCACAGTGGGTCCCACACCAGACTCACCGTGGGTCCCACACCAGACTCACCGTGGGTCCCACACCAGATTCACAGTGGGTCCCACACCAGACTCACAGTGGGTCCCACACCAGACTCACCGTGGGTCCCACACCAGACTCACCGTGGGTCCCACACCAGATTCACAGTGGGTCCCACACCAGACTCACAGTGGGTCCCACACCAGACTAACAGTGAGTCCCACACCAGACTCACAGTGGGTCCCACACCAGACTGACCGTGGGTCCCGAGGACGTAGTGTTGTTGAGTTTGGGTTCGGACACGTCGACAAACCTTCACCAATCAGTTGTCTCTCCTCGTGTCGATCTCCCGTCCTCTTGAGCCGTCGACTCGCGCAGCCGGTAATCATAATTACTAATCAGTAATAATTATGGGTACTGTACCACCCTCATCTAGAGTCACAGTATGAATAAAAAACTCACCTCTGGAAATGTTAGTGTACCGGCCATACACAACGGTGCTAGGTGCCTCTGAAGACTCTCATGGACCGTCTGTGGCACGCTGCCTTGAGCAAATCAGGCACTCTGGGCCTGAACAAATTCTCTGGAACCAGGTCTATTCTTCCCCGGTGTAGACTCATTCCCGTCAGAGGAACCCATTGTTGTACACGTAAGCCAAAATCTAGCCTCGTCTACTCGAGGTCTCGTCACTTGAGGCCGAAGTCGGGAAATGTCTATCATTCAGTGAGTATATATGAAGAGTAGAGGGATGATTACAGTTGGCGGGAGGATAAAAGGTATATCGTTCTTACTAATTTTAATTTAAAAAGTTAGAAGCAATTTGAAGTATTTCACTGTGAAAATGGTACATTTTGAGGAACTTCGTGGTACAAACGGAACATTATTATCCGAAGTTGGAGTAAAACAATAACTCTTCAGATGGCCACACTTCATCCGCCCCAATCCTTCTCTACCATTAGTCCCCCCATTTCCAGAGTCCACCACCCATCTCCCTCCACATCAACCAACAACCACAAGACCAACCTTGCCACAGATCACCACCCATCTCCCTCCACATCAACCAACAACCACAAGACCAACCTTGCCACAGATCACCACCCATCTCCCTCCACATCAACCAACAACCACAAGCCTCATCCAAGTTTGGGGCCGCCGCCCCCGTTCTCCAGAGCTTCCCTTGATCTCTCTGTGTGTTTAGGACCCGCGCGTAATGTCTCACTCTGAGGCTCGTCTGGTTACTTACAGCTGCATGTGGCAGCCTTACGGGACATGGTGAAGGATTCACGGATATTTGGGCCTTGGTCCTATTTCTTTTTTTTAACAAAGTTAATAATTATTGCAATAAATAAATGGAAGATGGTTACGTAGGAATGTATTTGAATATTTGATTGAAAAAGTTTATGTATATATATATATGTTATTAAATATGACCGAAAAAGTAAGGTTAATAATTCTAACACGAATTTTCTCCATCTTTCTTATGTTTCTTTTTACTGTTGATGGTAATTGAAAAATCAATTCTCCAAAATTCATTTTTATTTCTAGTCTGACGCGACACTTGAGCGCGTTTTGTAAAACTTATTACATTTTCAAAGGCTTTAGTTTACACACACACAACTATAACTGAATAGAGCTTAAACATCTTTGATTTTTTATACCTGCATTTGGGTGAGGTGATATGTTACAACAGTTTTGGATGAGGTGAAAACAAACTTTCAACACAAGACAGAACACGAAACAATGGGTATTGAAGGTAAGAATGGAAGTGATTGCAGAGGGCCTATTGGCCCATATTTCTTGATGCTTCTATATTGGAACGGAGTCTTGAAGTGGGTAGAATATAGTTGTGCATTAATTGGCTGTTGATAGCTGGTGTTGACTTCTTGATGTGTAGTGCCTCGCAGATGTCAAGCCGCCTGCTATCGCTGTATCTATCGATGATTTCTGTGTTGTTTGCTAAGATTTCTCTGGTGATGGTTTGGTTGTGGGAAGAGATTATATGTTCCTTAATGGAGCCCTGTTGCTTATGCATCGTTAAACGCCTGGAAAGAGATGTTGTTGTCTTGCCTATATACTGAGTTTTTTGAGGCTTACATTTCCCAAGAGGGCATTTGAAGGCATAGACGACGTTGGTCTCTTTTAAAGCGTTCTGCTTTGTGTCTGGAGAGTTTCTGATGAGTATGTTGGCCGTTTTTTTGGTTTTATAGTAAATCGTCAGTTGTATCTTCTGATTTTTGTCTGTAGGGATAACGTTTCTATTACCAATATCTTTCAGGGCCCTTTCCTCCGTTTTATGAGCTGCGGAAAAGAAGTTTCTGTCACTGACAAGTTGGTGTCACTGTGCCAACAGTGACTGCCCAGACAGGTACAAGAGGAGTGTTGTTAACGCTTATGTCGACCGTGCTCTAAGCCACAGCTCAGGATGGAAGCAAGTCGACGAAGAACTCTGTAGGGTAAGGCAGGTCCTAGTCAACAACGACTTCTCCAATGGTTTCGTTGATGACATCATAAGAAGGAAAGTGAAACGTCATGCAACCTCATGAAGAGACAACTAACACAACACCTATACCCCCTATTAGACTATATTACAGGAACTTCTTTTCCACAGCTCATAAATCAGAGGAAAGGGTCCTGAAAGATATTGTTAATAGAAACGTTATCCCTACAGACAAAAATCAGAAGATACAACTGACGATTTACTATAAAACCCAAAAAACGGCCAACATACTCATCAGAAACTCTCCAGACACAAAGCAGAACGCTTTAAAAGAGACCAACGTCGTCTATGCCTTCAAATGCCCTCTTGGGGACTGTAAGCCTCAAAAAACTCAGTATATAGGCAAGACAACAACATCTCTTTCCAGGCGTTTAACGATGCATAAGAAACAGGGCTCCATTAAGGAACATATAATCTCTTCCCACAACCAAACCGTCACCAGGGAAATCTTAGCAAACAACACAGAAATCATCGATAGATGCAGCGATAGCAGGCGGCTTGACGTCTGCGAGGCACT
Organism: Procambarus clarkii; assembly: GCF_040958095.1. NCBI lineage: Eukaryota > Metazoa > Arthropoda > Malacostraca > Decapoda > Cambaridae > Procambarus > Procambarus clarkii. The sequence goes on along the minus strand of NC_091223.1, from coordinate 25,699,903 downwards.
ACACATCAAGAAGTCAACGCCAGCAATCAACAGCCAATTAATGCACAACTATATTCTACCCACTTCAAGACTCCGTTCCAATATAGAAGCATCAAGAAATATGAGCCAATAGGCCCTCTGCAATTACTTCTATTCTTACCTTCAATACCCATTGTTTCGTGTTCTGTCTTGTGTTGAAAGTTTGTTTTCACCACATCCAAAACTGTTGTAACATATCACCTCACCCAAATGCAGGTATAAAAAATCGAAGATGTTTAAGCTCTATTCAGTTATAGTTGTGTGTGTGTAAACTAAAGTCTTTGAAAATGTAATAAGTTTTACGAAACGTTCTCAAGTGTCGCATCAGACTAGAAATAAAAATGAATTTTGGAGAATTGATTTTTCAATTACCATCAACAGTGAAAAGTAACATAAGAAAGATCGAGAAAGTTCCTGTTATAATTATTAATCTTACTTTTTCCGTCATATTTAATAATATATGTCTACAGGAATGACTGCTACCAAAATATACTAATATATATATATATATATATATATATATATATATATATATATATATATATATATATATATATATATATAAATATATATATATATATATATATATATATATATATATATATATATATATATATATATATATATATATATATATATATATGTCGTACCTAGTAGCCAGAACGCATTTATCAGCCTACTATGCAAGGCCCGATTTGCCTAATAAGCCAAGTTTTCCTGAATTAATATATTTTCTCTAATTTTTTTCTTATGAAATGATAAAGCTACCCATTTCATTATGTATGAGGCCAATTTTTTTTTATTGGAGTTAAAATTAACGTAGATATATGATCGAACCTAACCAACCCTACCTAACCTAACCTAACCTATCTTCATAGGTTAGGTTAGGTTAGGTAGCGGAAAAAGTTAGGTTAGGTTAGGTTAGGTAGGTTAGGTTGTCGAAAAAACATTAATTCATGAAAACTTAGCTTATTAGGCAAATCGGGCCTTGCATAGTAGGTTGATAAGTGCGTTCTGGCTACTACTAGGTACGACATATATATATATATATATATATATATATATATATATATATATATATATATATATATATATGTCGTACCTAGTAGCCAGAACTCACTTTTCAGCCTACTATTCAAGGCCCGATTTGCCTAATAAGCCAAGTTTTCCTGAATTAATATATTTACTATAATTTTTTTCTTATGAAATGATAAAGCAACCCTTTTCTCTATGTATGAGGTCAATTTTTTTTTTATTGGAGTTAAAATTAACGTAGATATATGACCGAACCTAACCAACCCTACCTAACCTAACCTAACCTATATTTATAGGTAAGGTTAGGTTAGGTAGCCAAAAAAAGCTAGGTTAGGTTAGGTTAGGTAGGTTAGGTAGACGAAAAAACATTAATTCATGAAAACTTGGCTTATTAGGCAAATCGGGCCTTGAATAGTAGGCTGAGAAGTGCGTTCTGGCTATTAGGTACGACATATATATATATATATATATATATATATATATATATATATATATATATATGTCGTACCTAGTAGCCAGAACGCACTTCTCAGCCTACTATGCTATGCCCGATTTGCCTAATAAGCCAAGTTTTCATGAATTAATTGTTTTTCGACTACCTAACCTACCTAACCTAACCTAACCTAACTTTTTCAGGCTACCTAACCCAATCTAACCTATAAAGATAGGTTAGGTTAGGTTAGGTAGGGTTGGTTAGGTTCGGGCATATATCTACGTTAATTTTAACTCCAATAAAAAAAAATTGACCTCATACATAATGAAATGGGTAGCTTTATCATTTCATAAGAAAAAAATTAGAGAAAATATACTAATTCAGGAAAACTTGGCTTATTAGGCAAATCGGGCCTTGCATAGTAGGCTGAGAAGTGCGTTCTGGCTACTAGGTACGACATATATATATATATATATATATTTATATATATATATATATATATATATATATATATATATATATATATATATATATATATATATATATATATATATATTTATTAGTATATTTTGGTAGCAGTCTTTCCTGTAGACATATATTATTAAATATGACCGAAAAAGTAAGATTAATAATTCTAACACGAATTTTCTCAATCTTTCGTACATTTCGTTTCACTGTTGGAGGTAAATCAAAAATCAATTCTCCAAAATTCATTTTTATTTCTAGTCTGACGCAACACGGGCGCGTTTCGTAAAACTTATTACATTTTCAAAGACTTTAGTTCACAAATACACAACTGAATAGAACTTACGCATCTCCGATTTTATATCTACATTTGAGTGAGGTGGAAGGGGTGATGTGGCATTAACACAAGACAGAACAAGATGTGGTATTAATAGGGTATTAATTTCATCAACACAAGACAGAACAAGAGTATTAATAGGGTATTAATTTCATCAACACAAGACAGAACACGAAACAAATGTACGAAAGATTGAGAAAATTCGTGTTAGAATTATTAATCTTACTTTTTCGGTCATATTTAATAATATATATATATATATATATATATATATATATATATATATATATATATATATATATATATATATATATATATATATATATATGTATATTTCTTTATCTCATCAAAGGGTAACAAGTGGTTGTATAATCAGTTTCAACATGGGCTAAACCTTCAACACAGATTAATTAATTAAAGCATTCCCTCATTAATTACTGGACTGCACACTCTGCAATAATTAAATCACACGTGAATGTTTGCTGCAAGGCTGCTTGCTGGAAAGAAAAATATATTTCATTCCCAATATGACTTTGTCCTCGGTATATAACAAAAAATAATGACGAGGAAAACAAATTGACTCCTATTTATCTTAGAGACGAGGAGTAGCTCAAATTAAAGACGATGTTTCGCATAGTGACATTTTCATCTATAACTGTTAGCAAGATTGTCTAATTTTCAAGGTTTGAGACCAAAGGCTTGGGGCTAGACTCACGAAACGTCGCAGGGTGATTTATGATTGTATGGTGAGCGTCATAGGGTGGGAGGGGTCGGCCCCCATGCCCCTCCTTAAGATGGAACAGCTCCGATTATGAATCCCAGCAACTGCTAAGAAGTATGAAATGTGAGTTCGAGTGTCCATAGAGTACTAAAACAGATTTTTCAACTGTTATCGACGTTGATTCAATAAAGATAACTAATGTCAAATCTGTTTTAAAACTCTATAGATAAACTCGTATTACATATTTCTACTCCCTATCTACTCCCGTGCTCCTCAACCATCTTCCTCCAATATTCCTACTTCCCAACTACTTTCTAGCATTCAAACTACTTCCTTACTTCTCCCATCTCTTACTACTACGTGCCAACTACTCCCTTCCCCCCCTACCACTGTCGGAAAATCCGACACCATTTAATAATATCATACATGCAGATAATATTGCTGTGTTGTATAAACAAGTTGACCCATAGAAAATGTAACTTGTAGTGGAATTTCCGTCTATAGAAAACAGGATATCATTACCACATACTATTATAAATTCACCACCTATTATGGTGGGAATTATTCTTAAATACATTAGTCTTTGGACTTTACCATGATAAAAACATCTCATATAAATTAACTTAACTATCAGAATTAAAATAGAGTAAATGTGACCCTTCTATCACTTACTGTCATCTGGACAATGTAGGCCAGTAGTGTCAGTGAGGAGGGAGTGGTCAGCCATTGTACTTAGACCAGAGGCACGGGAGCAATACGGCTCCTGTTAATTTTACTTGGACGAAGTATTATGGAAACCAAAGGTGTACCATCATCAACACGCTGTCAACAAATACAAGTTAAGTGTTCTGCCGAAACCCATTTATCTATCATTTGTGGCCATTAATGTCATTAGATAGGGTGATCCAGTTAGAATACGAACTGCCTCTTAATAAAAGGTAATTAAGCCTAGGTCTTTACGGTTCAATGTACAGTGTTTTCTCTGATATAGCTGTCATATATTAGGATTCTGGCTTCATAGCTAGCGCTCTTTTGACAGGTCAAGACGAGGAAGCATGCTTTGTGTACCAGTAACTGGGTGATGGAGGCTACCTCAAAGAGGATAATTTGGTGTCTACATCCTTAGTTATACCTGGTGGACTAAGGCCTGCTGTACAATAAGATAAGGAACCTCTTCAATGTACACTAATGTGTAGTTAATACTGCAGTTTGATTGGCTGCATATATATAAATTCAATATAAACCCCCCTAATGTGTAGAGGATCGATTTGTGAGATTATTACAGAAATACAGTCCACTTAACATCATACAAATTGCTATCGAAGTATATAAATTCTATATAAATTCATATAAATTAAATAAATATAAATCTCACAGGTCGGTTCCCACAACCACTACATACCAACCACTACACTCAAGCTACCTACTAACTACTTTCCTCCTCTACTACTACGACCCAACTACTCTTCTTTCCTATTCTAACTTTCAACCACTCCCCGCCACTATAACTACCTAACCTAAAAGTCCCTTCCCTTCTATCTCCCAACTACACCCCCCCCCCCTATACTCCTGCCCTCCAACAACTACTAACCTCTGCCTCTACTTCCTAGTTTATACCCTTCCCAGTGAGGCTCTAAGATCACGACTCTAGGACGCTCTAAGTAAGGCTCTAGGATCATGGCTCTAGGATGGTCTAAGTAAGGCTCTAGGATCATGGCTCTAGGACGCTCTAAGTAAGGCTCTAGGATCATGGCTCTAGGATGGTCTAAGTAAGGCTCTACGATCACGTCTCTAGGATGGTCTAAGTAAGGTTCTAGGATCACGGCTCTAGGATAGTCTAAGTAAGGCTCTAGGATCACGGCTCTAGGATGGTCTAAGTAAGGCTCTAGGATCACGGCTCTAGGAAGGTCTAAGTAAGGCTCTAGGATCACGGCTCTAGGATGGTCTAAGTAAGGCTCTAGGATCACGGCTCTAGGATGGTCTAAGTAAGGCTCTAGGATCACGTCTCTAGGATGGTCTAAGTAAGGCTCTAGGATCACGTCTCTAGGATGGTCTACGTAAGGCTCTAGGATCACGTCTCTAGGATGGTCTAAGTAAGGCTCTAGGATCACGGCTCTAGGATGGTCTAAGTAAGGCTCTAGGATCACGTCTCTAGGATGGTCTAAGTAAGGCTCTAGAATCACGGCTCAAGGATGGTCTAAGTAAGGCTCTGGGATCACGGCTCTAGGATGGTCTAAGTAAGGCTCTAGGATCACGGCTCTAGGATGGTCTAAGTAAGGCTCTAGGATCACGTCTCTAGGATGGTCTAAGTAAGGCTCTAGGATAACGTCTCTAGGATGGTCTAAGTAAGGCTCTAGGATTACGGCTCTAGGATGGTCTAAGTAAGGCTCTAGGATCACGTCTCTAGGATGGTCTAAGTAAGGCTCTAGGATCACGTCTCTAGGATGGTCTAAGTAAGGCTCTAGGATGGTCTAAGTAAGGCTCTAGGATCACGTCTCTAGGATGGTCTAAGTAAGGCTCTAGGATCACGGCTCTAGGATGGTCTAAGTAAGGCTCTAGGATCACGTCTCTGAGATGGTCTAAGTAAGGCTCTAGGATGGTCTAAGTAAGGCTCTAGGATCACCGCTCTAGGATGGTCTAAGTAAGGCTCTAGGATCACGGCTCTAGGAGGGTCTAAGTAAGGCTCAAGGATCACGGCTCTAGGATGGTCTAAGTAAGGCTCTAGGATCACGGCTCTAGGATGGTCTAAGTAAGGCTCTAGGATCACGTCTCTAGGATGGTCTAAGTAAGGCTCTAGGATCACGTCTCTAGGATGGTCTAAGTAAGGCTCTAGGATCACGTCTCTAGGATGGTCTAAGTAAGGCTCTAGGATCACGGCTCTAGGATAGTCTAGGTAAGGCTCTAGGATCACGTCTCTAGGATGGTCTAAGTAAGGCTCTAGGATTACGGCTCTAGGATGGTCTAAGTAAGGCTCTAGGATCACGTCGCTAGAATGGTCTAAGTAAGGCTCTAGGATCACGGCTCTAGGATGGTCTAAGTAAGGCTCTGGGATCACGGCTCTAGGATGGTCTAAGTAAGGCTCTAGGATCACGGCCCTAGGATGGTCTAAGTAAGGCTCTAGGATCACGGCTCTAGGATGGTCTAAGTAAGGCACTAGGATCACGTCTCTAGGATGGTCTAAGTAAGGCTCTAGGATCACGTCTCAAGGATGGTCTAAGTAAGGATCTTGGATCACGGCTCTAGGATGGTCTAAGTAAGGCTCTATAGGATGACGTGTCTAGGATGGTCTAAGTAAGGCTCTAGGATCACGTCTCTAGGATGGTCTAAGTAAGGCTCCAGGATCACGGCTCTAGGATGGTCTAAGTAAGGCTCTAGGATCACGTCTCTAGGATGGTCTAAGTATGGCTCTAGGATCAAGTCTCTAGGATGGTCTAAGTAAGGCTCTAGGATCACGGCTCTAGGATGGTCTAAGTAAGGCTCTAGGATCACGGCTCTAGGATGGTCTAAGTAAGGCTCTAGGATCACGGCTCTAGGATGGTCTAAGTAAGGCTCAAGGATCACGGCTCTAGGTTGGTCTAAGTAAGGCTCAAGGATCATGGCTCTAGGATGGTCTAAGTAAGGCTCAAGGATCACGGCTCTAGGATGGTCTAAGTAAGGCTCAAGGATCACGGCTCTAGGATGGTCTAAGTAAGGCTCTAGGATCACGTTTCTAGGATGGTCTAAGTATGGCTCTAGGATCAGGGCTCTAGGATGGTCTAAGTAAGGCTCAAGGATCACGGCTCTAGGATGGTCTAAGTAAGGCTCTAGGATCACGTCTCTAGGATTGTTTAAGTAAGGCTCTAGGATCACGGCTCTAGGATGGTCTAAGTAAGGCTCTAGGATCACGGCTCTAGGATGGTCTAAGTAAGGCTCTAGGATCACGGCTCTAGGATGGTCTAAGTAAGGCTCAAGGATCACGGCTCTAGGATTGTCTAAGTAAGGCTCTAGGATCACGGCTCTAAGATGGTCTAAGTAAGGCTCTAGGATCACGGCTCTAGGATGGTCTAAGTAAGGCTCAAGGATCACGGCTCTAGGATGGTCTAAGAAAGGCTCAAGAATCACGGCTCTAGGATGGTCTAAGTAAGGCTCTAGGATCACGGCTCTAGGATGGTCTAAGTAAGGCTCAAGGATCACGTCTCTAGGATGGTCTAAGTAAGGCTCTAGGATCACTTCTCTAGGATGGTCTAAGTAAGGCTCTAGGATCACGTCTCTAAGATGGTCTAAGTAAGGCTCAAGGATCACGGCTCTAGGATGGTCTAAGTATGGCTCTAGGATCACGTCTCTAGGATGGTCTAAGTAAGGCTCTAGGATCACGTCTCTTGGATGGTCTAAGTAAGGCTCTAGGATCACGGCTCTAGGATGGTCTAAGTAAGGCTCTAGGATCACGTCTCTAGGATGGTCTAAGTAAGGCTCTAGGATCACGTCTCAAGGATGGTCTAAGTAAGGCTCTTGGATCACGGCTCTAGGATGGTCTAAGTAAGGCTCTATAGGATCACGTGTCTAGGATGGTCTAAGTAAGGCTCTAGGATCACGTCTCTAGGATGGTCTAAGTAAGGCTCCAGGATCACGGCTCTAGGATGGTCTAAGTAAGGCTCTAGGATCACGTCTCTAGGATGGTCTAAGTATGGCTCTAGGATCAAGTCTCTAGGATGGTCTAAGTAAGGCTCTAGGATCACGGCTCTAGGATGGTCTAAGTAAGGCTCTAGGATCATGGCTCTAGGATGGTCTAAGTAAGGCTCTAGGATCACGGCTCTAGGATGGTCTAAGTAAGGCTCAAGGATCACGGCTCTAGGTTGGTCTAAGTAAGGCTCAAGGATCACGGCTCTAGGATGGTCTAAGTAAGGCTCAAGGATCACGGCTCTAGGATGGTCTAAGTAAGGCTCAAGGATCACGGCTCTAGGATGGTCTAAGTAAGGCTCTAGGATCACGTTTCTAGGATGGTCTAAGTATGGCTCTAGGATCAGGGCTCTAGGATGGTCTAAGTAAGGCTCAAGGATCACGGCTCTAGGATGGTCTAAGTAAGGCTCTAGGATCACGTCTCAAGGATGGTCTAAGTAAGGATCTTGGATCACGGCTCTAGGATGGTCTAAGTAAGGCTCTATAGGATGACGTGTCTAGGATGGTCTAAGTAAGGCTCTAGGATCACGTCTCTAGGATGGTCTAAGTAAGGCTCCAGGATCACGGCTCTAGGATGGTCTAAGTAAGGCTCTAGGATCACGTCTCTAGGATGGTCTAAGTATGGCTCTAGGATCAAGTCTCTAGGATGGTCTAAGTAAGGCTCTAGGATCACGGCTCTAGGATGGTCTAAGTAAGGCTCTAGGATCACGGCTCTAGGATGGTCTAAGTAAGGCTCTAGGATCACGGCTCTAGGATGGTCTAAGTAAGGCTCAAGGATCACGGCTCTAGGTTGGTCTAAGTAAGGCTCAAGGATCATGGCTCTAGGATGGTCTAAGTAAGGCTCAAGGATCACGGCTCTAGGATGGTCTAAGTAAGGCTCAAGGATCACGGCTCTAGGATGGTCTAAGTAAGGCTCTAGGATCACGTTTCTAGGATGGTCTAAGTATGGCTCTAGGATCAGGGCTCTAGGATGGTCTAAGTAAGGCTCAAGGATCACGGCTCTAGGATGGTCTAAGTAAGGCTCTAGGATCACGTCTCTAGGATTGTTTAAGTAAGGCTCTAGGATCACGGCTCTAGGATGGTCTAAGTAAGGCTCTAGGATCACGGCTCTAGGATGGTCTAAATAAGGCTCTAGGATCACGGCTCTAGGATGGTCTAAGTAAGGCTCAAGGATCACGGCTCTAGGATTGTCTAAGTAAGGCTCTAGGATCACGGCTCTAAGATGGTCTAAGTAAGGCTCTAGGATCACGGCTCTAGGATGGTCTAAGTAAGGCTCAAGGATCACGGCTCTAGGATGGTCTAAGAAAGGCTCAAGAATCACGGCTCTAGGATGGTCTAAGTAAGGCTCTAGGATCACGGCTCTAGGATGGTCTAAGTAAGGCTCAAGGATCACGTCTCTAGGATGGTCTAAGTAAGGCTCTAGGATCACTTCTCTAGGATGGTCTAAGTAAGGCTCTAGGATCACGTCTCTAAGATGGTCTAAGTAAGGCTCAAGGATCACGGCTCTAGGATGGTCTAAGTATGGCTCTAGGATCACGTCTCTAGGATGGTCTAAGTAAGGCTCTAGGATCACGTCTCTTGGATGGTCTAAGTAAGGCTCTAGGATCACGGCTCTAGGATGGTCTAAGTAAGGCTCTAGGATCACGTCTCTAGGATGGTCTAAGTAAGGCTCTAGGATCACGTCTCAAGGATGGTCTAAGTAAGGCTCTTGGATCACGGCTCTAGGATGGTCTAAGTAAGGCTCTATAGGATCACGTGTCTAGGATGGTCTAAGTAAGGCTCTAGGATCACGTCTCTAGGATGGTCTAAGTAAGGCTCCAGGATCACGGCTCTAGGATGGTCTAAGTAAGGCTCTAGGATCACGTCTCTAGGATGGTCTAAGTATGGCTCTAGGATCAAGTCTCTAGGATGGTCTAAGTAAGGCTCTAGGATCACGGCTCTAGGATGGTCTAAGTAAGGCTCTAGGATCACGGCTCTAGGATGGTCTAAGTAAGGCTCTAGGATCACGGCTCTAGGATGGTCTAAGTAAGGCTCAAGGATCACGGCTCTAGGTTGGTCTAAGTAAGGCTCAAGGATCACGGCTCTAGGATGGTCTAAGTAAGGCTCAAGGATCACGGCTCTAGGATGGTCTAAGTAAGGCTCAAGGATCACGGCTCTAGGATGGTCTAAGTAAGGCTCTAGGATCACGTTTCTAGGATGGTCTAAGTATGGCTCTAGGATCAGGGCTCTAGGATGGTCTAAGTAAGGCTCAAGGATCACGGCTCTAGGATGGTCTAAGTAAGGCTCTAGGATCACGTCTCTAGGATTGTTTAAGTAAGGCTCTAGGATCACGGCTCTAGGATGGTCTAAGTAAGGCTCTAGGATCACGGCTCTAGGATGGTCTAAGTAAGGCTCTAGGATCACGGCTCTAGGATGTTCTAAGTAAGGCTCAAGGATCACGGCTCTAGGATTGTCTAAGTAAGGCTCAAGGATCACGGCTCTAGGATGGTCTAAGAAAGGCTCAGGAATCACGGCTCTAGGATGGTCTAAGTAAGGCTCTAGGATCACGGCTCTAGGATGGTCTAAGTAAGGCCCAAGGATCACGTCTCTAGGATGGTCTAAGTAAGGCTCTAGGATCACTTCTCTAGGATGGTCTAAGTAAGGCTCTAGGATCACGTCTCTAAGATGGTCTAAGTAAGGCTCAAGGATCACGGCTCTAGGATGGTCTAAGTATGGCTCTAGGATCACGTCTCTAGGATGGTCTAAGTAAGGCTCTAGGATCACGTCTCTAGGATGGTCTAAGTAAGGCTCTAGGATCACGGCTCTAGGATGGTCTAAGTAAGGCTCTAGGATCACGTTTCTAGGATGGTCTAAGTATGGCTCTAGGATCAGGGCTCTAGGATGGTCTAAGTAAGGCTCAAGGATCACGGCTCTAGGATGGTCTAAGTAAGGCTCTAGGATCACGGCTCTAGGATGGTCTAAGTAAGGCTCAAGGATCACGGCTCTAGGATGGTCTAAGTAAGGCTCTAGGATCACGTTTCTAGGATGGTCTAAGTATGGCTCTAGGATCAGGGCTCTAGGATGGTCTAAGTAAGGCTCAAGGATCACGGCTCTAGGATGGTCTAAGTAAGGCTCTAGGATCACGTCTCTAGGATTGTTTAAGTAAGGCTCTAGGATCACGGCTCTAGGATGGTCTAAGTAAGGCTCTAGGATCACGGCTCTAGGATGGTCTAAGTAAGGCTCTAGGATCACGGCTCTAGGATGGTCTAAGTAAGGCTCAAGGATCACGGCTCTAGGATTGTCTAAGTAAGGCTCTAGGATCACGGCTCTAAGATGGTCTAAGTAAGGCTCTAGGATCACGGCTCTAGGATGGTCTAAGTAAGGCTCAAGGATCACGGCTCTAGGATGGTCTAAGAAAGGCTCAAGAATCACGGCTCTAGGATGGTCTAAGTAAGGCTCTAGGATCACGGCTCTAGGATGGTCTAAGTAAGGCTCAAGGATCACGGCTCTAGGATGGTCTAAGTAAGGCTCTAGGATCACTTCTCTAGGATGGTCTAAGTAAGGCTCTAGGATCACGTCTCTAAGATGGTCTAAGTAAGGCTCAAGGATCACGGCTCTAGGATGGTCTAAGTATGGCTCTAGGATCACGTCTCTAGGATGGTCTAAGTAAGGCTCTAGGATCACGTCTCTTGGATGGTCTAAGTAAGGCTCTAGGATCACGGCTCTAGGATGGTCTAAGTAAGGCTCTAGGATCACGTCTCTAGGATGGTCTAAGTAAGGCTCTAGGATCACGTCTCAAGGATGGTCTAAGTAAGGCTCTTGGATCACGGCTCTAGGATGGTCTAAGTAAGGCTCTATAGGATCACGTGTCTAGGATGGTCTAAGTAAGGCTCTATAGGATCACGTCTCTAGGATGGTCTAAGTAAGGCTCCAGGATCACGGCTCTAGGATGGTCTAAGTAAGGCTCTAGGATCACGTCTCTAGGATGGTCTAAGTATGGCTCTAGGATCAAGTCTCTAGGATGGTCTAAGTAAGGCTCTAGGATCACGGCTCTAGGATGGTCTAAGTAAGGCTCTAGGATCACGGCTCTAGGATGGTCTAAGTAAGGCTCAAGGATCACGGCTCTAGGTTGGTCTAAGTAAGGCTCAAGGATCACGGCTCTAGGTTGGTCTAAGTAAGGCTCAAGGATCATGGCTCTAGGATGGTCTAAGTAAGGCTCAAGGATCACGGCTCTAGGATGGTCTAAGTAAGGCTCAAGGATCACGGCTCTAGGATGGTCTAAGTATGGCTCTAGGATCAGGGCTCTAGGATGGTCTAAGTAAGGCTCAAGGATCACGGCTCTAGGATGGTCTAAGTAAGGCTCTAGGATCACGTCTCTAGGATTGTTTAAGTAAGGCTCTAGGATCACGGCTCTAGGATGGTCTAAGTAAGGCTCTAGGATCACGGCTCTAGGATGGTCTAAGTAAGGCTCTAGGATCACGGCTCTAGGATGGTCTAAGTAAGGCTCTAGGATCACGGCTCTAGGATGTTCTAAGTAAGGCTCAAGGATCACGGCTCTAGGATGGTCTAAGTAAGGCTCTAGGATCACGGCTCTAAGATGGTCTAAGTAAGGCTCTAGGATCACGGCTCTAGGATGGTCTAAGTAAGGCTCAAGGATCACGGCTCTAGGATGGTCTAAGAAAGGCTCAGGAATCACGGCTCTAGGATGGTCTAAGTAAGGCTCTAGGATCACGTCTCTAGGATGGTCTAAGTAAGGCTCCAGGATCACGGCTCTAGGATGGTCTAAGTAAGGCTCTAGGATCACGTCTCTAGGATGGTCTAAGTATGGCTCTAGGATCAAGTCTCTAGGATGGTCTAAGTAAGGCTCTAGGATCACGGCTCTAGGATGGTCTAAGTAAGGCTCTAGGATCACGGCTCTAGGATGGTCTAAGTAAGGCTCTAGGATCACGGCTCTAGGATGGTCTAAGTAAGGCTCAAGGATCACGGCTCTAGGTTGGTCTAAGTAAGGCTCAAGGATCATGGCTCTAGGATGGTCTAAGTAAGGCTCAAGGATCACGGCTCTAGGATGGTCTAAGTAAGGCTCAAGGATCACGGCTCTAGGATGGTCTAAGTAAGGCTCTAGGATCACGTTTCTAGGATGGTCTAAGTATGGCTCTAGGATCAGGGCTCTAGGATGGTCTAAGTAAGGCTCAAGGATCACGGCTCTAGGATGGTCTAAGTAAGGCTCTAGGATCACGTCTCTAGGATTGTTTAAGTAAGGCTCTAGGATCACGGCTCTAGGATGGTCTAAGTAAGGCTCTAGGATCACGGCTCTAGGATGGTCTAAGTAAGGCTCTAGGATCACGGCTCTAGGATGGTCTAAGTAAGGCTCAAGGATCACGGCTCTAGGATTGTCTAAGTAAGGCTCTAGGATCACGGCTCTAAGATGGTCTAAGTAAGGCTCTAGGATCACGGCTCTAGGATGGTCTAAGTAAGGCTCAAGGATCACGGCTCTAGGATGGTCTAAGAAAGGCTCAAGAATCACGGCTCTAGGATGGTCTAAGTAAGGCTCTAGGATCACGGCTCTAGGATGGTCTAAGTATGGCTCTAGGATCAAGTCTCTAGGATGGTCTAAGTAAGGCTCTAGGATCACGGCTCTAGGATGGTCTAAGTAAGGCTCTAGGATCACGGCTCTAGGATGGTCTAAGTAAGGCTCTAGGATCACGGCTCTAGGATGGTGTAAGTAAGGCTCAAGGATCACGGCTCTAGGTTGGTCTAAGTAAGGCTCAAGGATCATGGCTCTAGGATGGTCTAAGTAAGGCTCAAGGATCACGGCTCTAGGATGGTCTAAGTAAGGCTCAAGGATCACGGCTCTAGGATGGTCTAAGTAAGGCTCTAGGATCACGTTTCTAGGATGGTCTAAGTATGGCTCTAGGATCAGGGCTCTAGGATGGTCTAAGTAAGGCTCAAGGATCACGGCTCTAGGATGGTCTAAGTAAGGCTCTAGGATCACGGCTCTAGGATGGTCTAAGTAAGGCTCTAGGATCACGTCTCTAGGATGGTCTAAGTAAGGCTCTAGGATCACGTCTCTAGGATGGTCTAAGTAAGGCTCTAGGATCACGTCTCTAGGATGGTCTAAGTAAGGCTCTAGGATCACGGCTCTAGGATAGTCTAGGTAAGGCTCTAGGATCACGTCTCTAGGATGGTCTAAGTAAGGCTCTAGGATTACGGCTCTAGGATGGTCTAAGTAAGGCTCTTGGATCACGGCTCTAGGATGGTCTAAGTAAGGCTCTATAGGATGACGTGTCTAGGATGGTCTAAGTAAGGCTCTAGGATCACGTCTCTAGGATGGTCTAAGTAAGGCTCCAGGATCACGGCTCTAGGATGGTCTAAGTAAGGCTCTAGGATCACGTCTCTAGGATGGTCTAAGTATGGCTCTAGGATCAAGTCTCTAGGATGGTCTAAGTAAGGCTCTAGGATCACGGCTCTAGGATGGTCTAAGTAAGGCTCTAGGATCACGGCTCTAGGATGGTCTAAGTAAGGCTCTAGGATCACGTCTCTAGGATGGTCTAAGTAAGGCTCTAGGATCACGGCTCTAGGATGGTCTAAGTAAGGCTCTAGGATCACGTCTCTAGGATGGTCTAAGTAAGGCTCTAGGATCACGTCTCTAGGATGGTCTAAGTAAGGCTCAAGGATCACGGCTCTAGGATGGTCTAAGTAAGGCTCTAGGATCACGTCTCTAGGATGGTCTAAGTAAGGCTCTAGGAATCACGGCTCTAGGATGGTCTAAGTAAGGCTCTAGGATCACGTCTCTGAGATGGTCTAAGTAAGGCTCTAGATCGCTCTAGGATGGTCTAAGTAAGGCTCTAGGATCACCGCTCTAGGATGGTCTAAGTAAGGCTCTAGGATCACGGCTCTAGGAGGGTCTAAGTAAGGCTCAAGGATCACGGCTCTAGGATGGTCTAAGTAAGGCTCTAGGATCACGGCTCTAGGATGGTCTAAGTAAGGCTCTAGGATCACGTCTCTAGGATGGTCTAAGTAAGGCTCTAGGATCACGTCTCTAGGATGGTCTAAGTAAGGCTCTAGGATCACGTCTCTAGGATGGTCTAAGTAATGCTCTAGGATCACGGCTCTAGGATAGTCTAGGTAAGGCTCTAGGATCACGTCTCTAGGATGGTCTAAGTAAGGCTCTAGGATTACGGCTCTAGGATGGTCTAAGTAAGGCTCTAGGATCACGTCGCTAGAATGGTCTAAGTAAGGCTCTAGGATCACGGCTCTAGGATGGTCTAAGTAAGGCTCTGGGATCACGGCTCTAGGATGGTCTAAGTAAGGCTCTAGGATCACGGCTCTAGGATGGTCTAAGTAAGGCTCTAGGATCACGGCTCTAGGATGGTCTAAGTAAGGCTACTAGGATCACGTCTCTAGGATGGTCTAAGTAAGGCTCTAGGATCACGTCTCAAGGATGGTCTAAGTAAGGCTCTTGGATCACGGCTCTAGGATGGTCTAAGTAAGGCTCTATAGGATGCACGTGCTCTAGGATGGTCTAAGTAAGGCTCTAGGATCACGTCTCTAGGATGGTCTAAGTAAGGCTCCAGGATCACGGCTCTAGGATGGTCTAAGTAAGGCTCTAGGATCACGTCTCTAGGATGGTCTAAGTATGGCTCTAGGATCAAGTCTCTAGGATGGTCTAAGTAAGGCTCTAGGATCACGGCTCTAGGATGGTCTAAGTAAGGCTCTAGGATCACGGCTCTAGGATGGTCTAAGTAAGGCTCTAGGATCACGGCTCTAGGATGGTCTAAGTAAGGCTCAAGGATCACGGCTCTAGGATTGGTCTAAGTAAGGCTCAAGGATCATGGCTCTAGGATGGTCTAAGTAAGGCTCAAGGATCACGGCTCTAGGATGGTCTAAGTAAGGCTCAAGGATCAGGGCTCTAGGATGGTCTAAGTAAGGCTCTAGGATCACGTTTCTAGGATGGTCTAAGTATGGCTCTAGGATCAGGGCTCTAGGATGGTCTAAGTAAGGCTCAAGGATCACGGCTCTAGGATGGTCTAAGTAAGGCTCTAGGATCACGTCTCTAGGATTGTTTAAGTAAGGCTCTAGGATCACGGCTCTAGGATGGTCTAAGTAAGGCTCTAGGATCACGGCTCTAGGATGGTCTAAGTAAGGCTCTAGGATCACGGCTCTAGGATGGTCTAAGTAAGGCTCAAGGATCACGGCTCTAGGATTGTCTAAGTAAGGCTCTAGGATCACGGCTCTAAGATGGTCTAAGTAAGGCTCTAGGATCACGGCTCTAGGATGGTCTAAGTAAGGCTCAAGGATCACGGCTCTAGGATGGTCTAAGAAAGGCTCAAGGAATCACGGCTCTAGGATGGTCTAAGTAAGGCTCTAGGATCACGGCTCTAGGATGGTCTAAGTAAGGCTCAAGGATCACGTCTCTAGGATGGTCTAAGTAAGGCTCTAGGATCACGTCTCTAGGATGGTCTAAGTAAGGCTCTAGGATCACGTCTCTAGATGGTCTAAGTAAGGCTCAAGGATCACGGCTCTAGGATGGTCTAAGTATGGCTCTAGGATCACGTCTCTAGGATGGTCTAAGTAAGGCTCTAGGATCACGTCTCTAGGATGGTCTAAGTAAGGCTCTAGGATCACGGCTCTAGGATGGTCTAAGTAAGGCTCTAGGATCACGTCTCTAGGATGGTCTAAGTAAGGCTCTAGGATCACGTCTCAAGGATGGTCTAAGTAAGGCTCTTGGATCACGGCTCTAGGATGGTCTAAGTAAGGCTCTATAGGATCACGTGCTCTAGGATGGTCTAAGTAAGGCTCTAGGATCACGTCTCTAGGATGGTCTAAGTAAGGCTCCAGGATCACGGCTCTAGGATGGTCTAAGTAAGGCTCTAGGATCACGTCTCTAGGATGGTCTAAGTAAGGCTCTAGGATCACGGCTCTAGGATGGTCTAAGTAAGGCTCTAGGATCACGGCTCTAGGATGGTCTAAGTAAGGCTCTAGGATCACGGCTCTAGGATGGTCTAAGTAAGGCTCTAGGATCACGGCTCTAGGATGGTCTAAGTAAGGCTCAAGGATCACGGCTCTAGGATGGTCTAAGTAAGGCTCAAGGATCACGGCTCTAGGATGGTCTAAGTAAGGCTCAAGGATCACGGCTCTAGGATGGTCTAAGTAAGGCTCTAGGATCACGGCTCTAGGATGGTCTAAGTAAGGCTCTAGGATCACGTCTCTAGGATGGTCTAAGTAAGGCTCTAGGATCACGGCTCTAGGATGGTCTAAGTAAGGCTCAAGGATCACGGCTCTAGGATGGTCTAAGTAAGGCTCTAGGATCACGTCTCTAGGATGGTCTAAGTAAGGCTCTAGGATCACGGCTCTAGGATGGTCTAAGTAAGGCTCTAGGATCACGGCTCTAGGATGGTCTAAGTAAGGCTCTAGGATCACGGCTCTAGGATGGTCTAAGTAAGGCTCTAGGATCACGGCTCTAGGATGGTCTAAGTAAGGCTCTAGGATCACGGCTCTAGGATGGTCTAAGTAAGGCTCTAGGATCACGGCTCTAGGATGGTCTAAGTAAGGCTCAAGGATCACGGCTCTAGGATGGTCTAAGTAAGGCTCTAGGATCACGGCTCTAGGATGGTCTAAGTAAGGCTCTAGGATCACGGCTCTAGGATGGTCTAAGTAAGGCTCAAGGATCACGTCTCTAGGATGGTCTAAGTAAGGCTCTAGGATCACGTCTCTAGGATGGTCTAAGTAAGGCTCTAGGATCACGTCTCTAGGATGGTCTAAGTAAGGCTCTAGGATCACGGCTCTAGATGGTCTAAGTAGGCTCTAGGATCACGGCTCTAGGATGGTCTAAGTAAGGCTCTAGGATCACGGCTCTAGGATGGTCTAAGTAAGGCTCTAGGATCACGGCTCTAGGATGGTCTAAGTAAGGCTCTAAGGATCACGGCTCTAGGATGGTCTAAGTAAGGCTCTAGGATCACGGCTCTAGGATGGTCTAAGTAAGGCTCAAGGATCACGGCTCTAGGATGGTCTAAGTAAGGCTCTAGGATCACGGCTCTAGGATGGTCTAAGTAAGGCTCTAGGATCACGGCTCTAGGATGGTCTAAGTAAGGCTCTAGGATCACGGCTCTAGGATGGTCTAAGTAAGGCTCTAGGATCACGTCTCTAGGATGGTCTAAGTAAGGCTCTAGGATCACGGCTCTAGGATGGTCTAAGTAAGGCTCAAGGATCACGGCTCTAGGATGGTCTAAGTAAGGCTCTAGGATCACGTCTCTAGGATGGTCTAAGTAAGGCTCTAGGATCACGGCTCTAGGATGGTCTAAGTAAGGCTCTAGGATCACGGCTCTAGGATGGTCTAAGTAAGGCTCTAGGATCACGGCTTCTAGGATGGTCTAAGTAAGGCTCTAGGATCACGGCTCTAGGATGGTCTAAGTAAGGCTCTAGGATCACGGCTCTAGGATGGTCTAAGTAAGGCTCTAGGATCACGGCTCTAGGATGGTCTAAGTAAGGCTCAAGGATCACGGCTCTAGGATGGTCTAAGTAAGGCTCAGGATCACGGCTCTAGGATGGTCTAAGTAAGGCTCTAGGATCACGGCTCTAGGATGGTCTAAGTAAGGCTCAAGGATCACGGCTCTAGGATGGTCTAAGTAAGGCTCTAGGATCACGCCTCTAGGATGGTCTAAGTAAGGCTCTAGGATCACGGCTCTAGGATGGTCTAAGTAAGGCTCTAGGATCACGGCTCTAGGATGGTCTAAGTAAGGCTCTAGGATCACGGCTCTAGGATGGTCTAAGTAAGGCTCAAGGATCACGGCTCTAGGATGGTCTAAGTAAGGCTCTAGGATCACGGCTCTAGGATGGTCTAAGTAAGGCTCTAGGATCACGGCTCTAGGATGGTCTAAGTAAGGCTCAAGGATCACGGCTCTAGGATGGTCTAAGTAAGGCTCTAGGATCACGGCTCTAGGATGGTCTAAGTAAGGCTCTAGGATCACGTCTCTAGGATGGTCTAAGTAAGGCTCAAGGATCACGGCTCTAGGATGGTCTAAGTAAGGCTCTAGGATCACGTCTCTAGGATGGTCTAAGTAAGGCTCTAAGGATCACGGCTCTAGGATGGTCTAAGTAAGGCTCAAGGATCACGGCTCTAGGATGGTCTAAGTAAGGCTCTAGGATCACGGCTCTAGGATGGTCTAAGTAAGGCTCTAGGATCACGTCTCTAGGATGGTCTAAGTAAGGCTCAAGGATCACGGCTCTAGGATGGTCTAAGTAAGGCTCTAGGATCACGGCTCTAGGATGGTCTAAGTAAGGCTCTAGGATCACGTCTCTAGGATGGTCTAAGTAAGGCTCTAGGATCACGGCTCTAGGATGGTCTAAGTAAGGCTCTAGGATCACGTCTCTAGGATGGTCTAAGTAAGGCTCTAGGATCACGGCTCTAGGATGGTCTAAGTAAGGCTCTAGGATCACGGCTCTAGGATGGTCTAAGTAAGGCTCAAGGATCACGTCTCTAGGATGGTCTAAGTAAGCTCTAGGATCACGTCTCTAGGATGGTCTAAGTAAGGCTCTAGGATCACGGCTCTAGGATGTTCTAAGTAAGGCTCTAGGATCACGGCTCTAGGATGGTCTAAGTAAGGCTCTAGGATCACGGCTCTAGGATGGTCTAAGTAAGGCTCAAGGATCACGGCTCTAGGATTGGTCTAAGTAAGGCTCTAAGGATCACGGCTCTAGGATGGGTCTAAGTAAGGCTCAAGGATCACGGCTCCTAGGATGGTCTAAGTAAGGCTCAAGGATCACGGCTCTAGGATGGTCTAAGTAAGGCTCTAGGATCACGGCCTCTAGGATGGTCTAAGTAAGGCTCTAGGATCACGTCTCTAGGATGGTCTAAGTAAGGCTCATAGGATCACGGCTCTAGGATGGTCTAAGTAAGGCTCTAGGATCACGGCTCTAGGATGGTCTAAGTAAGGCTCTAGGATCACGGCTCTAGGATGGTCTAAGTAAGGCTCTAGGATCACGGCTCTAGGATGGTCTAAGTAAGGCTCTAGGATCACGTCTCTAGGATGGTCTAAGTAAGGCTCTAGGATCACGGCTCTAGGATGGTCTAAGTAAGGCTCTAGGATCACGTCTCTAGGATGGTCTAAGTAAGGCTCTAGGATCACGGCTCTAGGATGGTCTAAGTAAGGCTCTAGGATCACGGCTCTAGGATGGTCTAAGTAAGGCTCTAGGATCACGGCTCTAGGATGGTCTAAGTAAGGCTCTAGGATCACGGCTCTAGGATGGTCTAAGTAAGGCTCAAGGATCACGGCTCTAGGATGGTCTAAGTAAGGCTCAAGGATCACGGCTCTAGGATGGTCTAAGTAAGGCTCAAGGATCACGGCTCTAGGATGGTCTAAGTAAGGCTCAAGGATCACGGCTCTAGGATGGTCTAAGTAAGGCTCTAGGATCACGTCTCTAGGATGGTCTAAGTAAGGCTCTAGGATCACGGCTCTAGGATGGTCTAAGTAAGGCTCAAGGATCACGGCTCTAGGATGGTCTAAGTAAGGCTCTAGGATCACGGCTCTAGGATGGTCTAAGTAAGGCTCTAGGATCACGGCTCTAGGATGGTCTAAGTAAGGCTCTAGGATCACGGCTCTAGGATGGTCTAAGTAAGGCTCTAGGATCACGGCTCTAGGATGGTCTAAGTAAGGCTCTAGGATCACGTCTCTAGGATGGTCTAAGTAAGGCTCTAGGATCACGTCTCTAGGATGGTCTAAGTAAGGCTCTAGGATCACGGCTCTAGGATGGTCTAAGTAAGGCTCTAGGATCACGTCTCTAGGATGGTCTAAGTAAGGCTCTAGGATCACGTCTCTAGGATGGTCTAAGTAAGGCTCTAGGATCACGGCTCTAGGATGGTCTAAGTAAGCTCTAAGGATCACGGCTCTAGGATGGTCTAAGTAAGGCTCTAGGATCACGGCTCTAGGATGGTCTAAGTAAGGCTCTAGGATCACGGCTCTAGGATGGTCTAAGTAAGGCTCAAGGATCACGGCTCTAGGATGGTCTAAGTAAGGCTCTAGGATCACGGCTCTAGGATGGTCTAAGTAAGGCTCAAGGATCACGGCTCTAGGATGGTCTAAGTAAGGCTCTAGGATCACGGCTCTAGGATGGTCTAAGTAAGGCTCAGGATCACGGCTCTAGGATGGTCTAAGTAAGGCTCTAGGATCACGGCTCTAGGATGGTCTAAGTAAGGCTCAGGATCACGGCTCTAGGATGGTCTAAGTAAGGCTCAGGATCACGGCTCTAGGATGGTCTAAGTAAGGCTCAGGATCACGGCTCTAGGATGGTCTAAGTAAGGCTCTAGGATCACGGCTCTAGGATGGTCTAAGTAAGGCTCTAGGATCACGGCTCTAGGATGGTCTAAGTAAGGCTCAAGGATCACGGCTCTAGGATGGTCTAAGTAAGGCTCTAGGATCACGGCTCTAGGATGGTCTAAGTAAGGCTCTAGGATCACGGCTCTAGGATGGTCTAAGTAAGGCTCAAGGATCACGGCTCTAGGATGGTCTAAGTAAGGCTCTAGGATCACGGCTCTAGGATGGTCTAAGTAAGGCTCAAGGATCACGGCTCTAGGATGGTCTAAGTAAGGCTCAAGGATCACGGCTCTAGGATGGTCTAAGTAAGGCTCTAGGATCACGGCTCTAGGATGGTCTAAGTAAGGCTCTAGGATCACGGCTCTATGGTCTAAGTAAGGCTCAAGGATCACGGCTCTAGGATGGTCTAAGTAAGGCTCTAGGATCACGGCTCTAGGATGGTCTAAGTAAGGCTCAAGGATCACGGCTCTAGGATGGTCTAAGTAAGGCTCTAGGATCACGGCTCTAGGATGGTCTAAGTAAGGCTCAGGATCACGGCTCTAGGATGGTCTAAGTAAGGCTCTAGGATCACGGCTCTAGGATGGTCTAAGTAAGGCTCAAGGATCACGGCTCTAGGATGGTCTAAGTAAGGCTCAGGATCACGGCTCTAGGATGGTCTAAGTAAGGCTCAAGGATCACGGCTCTAGGATGGTCTAAGTAAGGCTCTAGGATCACGGCTCTAGGATGGTCTAAGTAAGGCTCTAGGATCACGGCTCTAGGATGGTCTAAGTAAGGCTCAGGATCACGGCTCTAGGATGGTCTAAGTAAGGCTCAGGATCACGGCTCTAGGATGGTCTAAGTAAGGCTCTAGGATCACGGCTCTAGGATGGTCTAAGTAAGGCTCAAGGATCACGGCTCTAGGATGGTCTAAGTAAGGCTCTAGGATCACGGCTCTAGGATGGTCTAAGTAAGGCTCTAGGATCACGGCTCTAGGATGGTCTAAGTAAGGCTCTAGGATCACGGCTCTAGGATGGTCTAAGTAAGGCTCAGGATCACGGCTCTAGGATGGTCTAAGTAAGGCTCTAGGATCACGGCTCTAGGATGGTCTAAGTAAGGCTCAGGATCACGGCTCTAGGATGGTCTAAGTAAGGCTCAAGGATCACGGCTCTAGGATGGTCTAAGTAAGGCTCTAGGATCACGGCTCTAGGATGGTCTAAGTAAGGCTTCAAGGATCACGGCTCTAGGATGGTCTAAGTAAGGCTCTAGGATCACGGCTCTAGGATGGTCTAAGTAAGGCTCTAGGATCACGTCTAGGATGGTCTAAGTAAGGCTCTAGGATCACGGCTCTAGGATGGTCTAAGTAAGGCTCTAGGATCACGGCTCTAGGATGGTCTAAGTAAGGCTCTAGGATCACGGCTCTAGGATGGTCTAAGTAAGGCTCTAGATCACGGCTCTAGGATGGTCTAAGTAAGGCTCTAGGATCACGTCTCTAGGATGGTCTAAGTAAGGCTCTAGGATCACGGCTCTAGGATGGTCTAAGTAAGGCTCTAAGGATCACGGCTCTAGGATGGTCTAAGTAAGGCTCTAGGATCACGGTCTCCTAGGATGGTCTAAGTAAGGCTCTAGGATCACGTCTCTAGGATGGTCTAAGTAAGGCTCTAGGATCACGGCTCTAGGATGGTCTAAGTAAGGCTCTAGGATCACGTCTCTAGGATGGTCTAAGTACGGCTCTAGGATCACGGCTCTAGGATGGTCTAAGTAAGGCTCTAAGGATCACGGCTCTAGGCGGTCTAAGTAAGGCTCTAGGATCACGTCTCTAGGATGGTCTAAGTAAGGCTCTAGGATTCACGGCTCTAGGATGGTCTAAGTAAGGCTCAAGGATCACGGCTCCTAGGATGGTCTAAGTAAGGCTCTAGGATCAGGCTCTAGGATGGTCTAAGTAAGGCTCAAGGATCACGGCTCTAGGATGGTCTAAGTAAGGCTCAAGGATCACGGCTCTAGGATGGTCTAAGTAAGGCTCTAGGATCACGGCTCTAGGATGGTCTAAGTAAGGTTCAAGGATCACGTCTCTAGGATGGTCTAAGTAAGGCTCTAGGATTACGGCTCTAGGATGGTCTAAGTAAGGCTCTAGGATCACGTCTCTAGGATGGTCTAAGTAAGGCTCTAGGATCACGGCTCTAGGATGGTCTAAGTAAGGCTCTGGGATCACGGCTCTAGGATGGTCTAAGTAAGGCTCTAGGATCACGGCTCTAGGATGGTCTAAGTAAGGCACTAGAATCACGTCTCTAGGATGGTCTAAGTAAGGCTCTAGGATCACGTCTCTAGGATGGTCTAAGTAAGGCTCTTGGATCACGGCTCTAGGATGGTCTAAGTAAGGGTCTATATGATCACGTCTCTAGGATGGTCTAAGTAAGGCTCTAGGATCACGTCTCTAGGATGGTCTAAGTAAGGCTCTAGGATCACGGCTCTAGGATGGTCTAAGTAAGGCTCTAGGATCACGTCTCTAGGATGGTCTAAGTAAGGCTCTAGGATCACGGCTCTAGGATGGTCTAAGTAAGGCTCTAGGATCACGTCTCTAGGATGGTCTAAGTAAGGCTCTAGGATCAAGTCTCTAGGATGGTCTAAGTAAGGCTCAAGGATCACGGCTCTAGGATGGTCTAAGTAAGGCTCTAGGATCACGGCTCTAGGATGGTCTAAGTAAGGCTCTAGGATCACGGCTCTAGGATGGTCTAAGTAAGGCTCAAGGATCACGACTCTAGGTTGGTCTAAGTAAGGCTCAAGGATCATGGCTCTAGGATGGTCTAAGTAAGGCTCAAGGATCACAGGCTCTAGGATGGTCTAAGTAAGGCTCAAGGATCACGTCTCTAGGATGGTCTAAGTAAGGCTCTAGGATCACGGCTCTAGGATGGTCTAAGTAAGGCTCTAAGGATCTCCGGCTCTAGGATGGTCTAAGTAAGGCTCTAGGATCACGTCTCTAAGGATTGTTTAAGTAAGGCTCTAGGATCACGGCTCTAGGATGGTCTAAGTAAGGCTCTAGGATCACGGCTCTAGGATGGTCTAAGTAAGGCTCTAGGATCACGGCTCTAGTATGGTCTAAGTAAGGCTCTAAGGATCACGGCTCTAGGATGGTCTAAGTAAGGCTCTAGGATCACGGCTCTAAGATGGTCTAAGTAAGGCTCTAGGATCACGGCTCTAGGATGGTCTAAGTAAGGCTCAAGGATCACGGCTCTAGGATGGTCTAAGTAAAGGCTCAAGGATCACGGCTCTAGGATGGTCTAAGTAAGGCTCTAGGATCACGGCTCTAGGAGGGTCTAAGTAAGGCTCAAGGATCACGGCTCTAGGATGGTCTACGTAAGGCTCTAGGATCACGTCTCTAGGATGGTCTAAGTAAGGCTCTAGGATCACGTCTCTAGGATGGTCTAAGTAAGGCTCAAGGATCACGGCTCTAGGATGGTCTAAGTAAGGCTCTAGGATCACGGCTCTAGGATTGGTTCTAAGTTAGGCTCAAGGATCACGGCTCTAGGATGGTCTAAGTAAGGCTCTAGGATCACGGCTCTAGGATAGGTCTAAGTAAGGCTCTAGGATCACGGCTCTAGGATGGTCTAAGTAAGGCTCTAGGATCACGGCTCTAGGATGGTCTAAGTAAGGCTCAAGGATCACGTCTCTAGGATGGTCTAAGTAAGGCTCAAGGATCACGTCTCTAGGATGGTCTAAGTAAGGCTCAAGGATCACGGCTCTAGGATGGTCTAAGTAAGGCTCTAGGATCACGGCTCTAGGATGGTCTAAGTAAGGCTCTAAGGATCACGGCTCTAGGATGGTCTAAGTAAGGCTCTAGGATCACGGCTCTAGGATGGTCTAAGTAAGGCTCAAGGATCACGTCTCTAGGATGGTCTAAGTAAGGCTCTAGGATCACGGCTCTAGGATGGTCTAAGTAAGGCTCTAAGGATCACGTCTCTAGGATGGTCTAAGTAAGGCTCTAGGATCACGTCTCTAGGATGGTCTAAGTAAGGCTCTAGGATCACGGCTCTAGGATGGTCTAAGTAAGGCTCAAGGATCACGGCTCTAGGATGGTCTAAGTAAGGCTCTAGGATCACGGCTCTAGGATGGTCTAAGTAAGGCTCTAGGATCACGGCTCTAGGATGGTCTAAGTAAGGCTCTAGGATCACGGCTCTAGGATGGTCTAAGTAAGGCTCTAGGATCACGGCTCTAGGATGGTCTAAGTAAGGCTCTAGGATCACGGCTCTAGGATGGTCTAAGTAAGGCTCAAGGATCACGGCTCTAGGATGTCTAAGTAAGGCTCTAGGATCACGGCTCTAGATGGTCTAAGTAAGGCTCAAGGATCACGGCTCTAGGATGGTCTAAGTAAGGCTCAGGATCACGGCTCTAGGATGGTCTAAGTAAGGCTCTAGGATCACGGCTGCTAGGATGGTCTAAGTAAGGCTCTAGGATCACGGCTCTAGGATGGTCTAAGTAAGGCTCAAGGATCACGTCTCTAGGATGGTCTAAGTAAGGCTCAAGGATCACGGCTCTAGGATGGTCTAAGTAAGGCTCAAGGATCACGGCTCTAGGATGGTCTAAGTAAGGCTCTAGGATCACGGCTCTAGGATGGTCTAAGTAAGGCTCTCGGATCACGTCTCTAGGATGGTCTAAGTAAGGCTCAAGGATCACGGCTCTAGGATGGTGCTAAGTAAGGCTGAAGGATCACGGCTCTAGGATGGTCTAAGTAAGGCTCTAGGATCACGGCTCTAGGATGGTCTAAGTAAGGCTCATAGGATCACGTCTCTATGAATGGTCTAAGTAAGGCTCTAGGATCACGTCTCTAGGATGGTCTAAGGCTCTAGGATCACGTCTCTAGGATGGTCTAAGTAAGGCTCAAGGATCACGGCTCTAGGATGGTCTAAGTAAGGCTCTAGGATCACGGCTCTTGGATGGTCTAAGTAAGGCTCAAAGATCACTGCTCTAGGATGGTCTAAGTAAGGCTCTAGGATCACGGCTCTAGGATGGTCTAAGAAAGGCTCTTAGATCACGTTTCTAGGATGATCTAAGTAAGGCTCTAGGATCACGGCTCTAGGATGGTCTAAGTAAGGCTCAAGGATCACGCCTCTAGGATGGCCTAAGTAAGGCTCTAGGATCACGGCTCTAGGATGGTCTAAGTAAGGCTCAAGGATCACGGCTCTAGGATGGTCTAAGTAAGGCTCTAGGATCACGGCTCTAGGATGGTCTAAGTAAGGCTCTAGGATCACGGCTCTAGGATGGTCTAAGTAAGGCTCAAGGATCACGGCTCTAGGATGGTCTAAGTAAGGCTCTAGGATCACGGCTCCAGGATGGTCTAAGTAAGGCTCAAGGATCACGGCTCTAGGATGGTCTAAGTAAGGCTCTAGGATCACGGGTCTAGGATGGTCTAAGTAATGCTCAAGGATCACGACTCTAGGTTGGTCTAAGTAAGGCTCAAGGATCACGGCTCTAGGATGGTCTAAGTAAGGCTCAAGGATCACGGCTCTAGGATGGTCTAAGTAAGGCTCAAGGATCACGGCTCTAGGATGGTCTAAGTAAGGCTCTAGGATCACGTCTCTAGGATGGTCTAAGTAAGGCTCTAGGATCACGGCTCTAGGATGGTCTAAGTAAGGCTCAAGGATCACGGCTCTAGGATGGTCTAAGTAAGGCTCTAGGATCACGTCTCTAGGATTGTTTAAGTAAGGCTTTAGGATCACGGCTCTAGGATGGTCTAAGTAAGACTCTAGGATCACGGTTCTAGGATGGTCTAAGTAAGGCTCTAGGATCACGGCTCTAGGATGGTCTAAGTAAGGCTCAAGGATCACGGCTCTAGAATGGTCTAAGTAAGGCTCTAGGATCACGGCTCAAAGATGGTCTAAGTAAGGCTCTAGGATCACGGCTCTAGGATAGTCTAAGTAAGGCTCAAGGATCACGGCTCTAGGATGGTCTAAGTAAGGCTCAAGGATCACGGCTCTAGGATGGTCTAAGTAAGGCTCTAGGATCACGGCTCTAGGATGGTCTAAGTAAGGCTCAAGGATCACGTCTCTAGGATGGTCTAAGTAAGGCTCTAGGATCACGTCTCTAGGATGGTCTAAGTAAGGCTCTAGGATCACGTCTCTAGGATGGTCTAAGTAAGGCTCAAGGATCACGGCTCTAGGATGGTCTAAGTGAGGCTCTAGGATCACGGCTCTAGGATGGTCTAAGTAAGGCTCAAGGATCACGGCTCTAGGATGGTCTAAGTAAGGCTCTAGGATCACGGCTCTAGGATGGTCTAAGTAAGGCTCTAGGATCACGGCTCTAGGATGGTCTAAGTAAGGCTCTAGGATCACGGCTCTAGGATGGTCTAAGTAAGGCTCAAAGATCACGTCTCTAGGATGGTCTAAGTAAGGCTCAAGGATCACGTCTCTAGGATGGTCTAAGTAAGGCTCAAGGATCACGGCTCTAGGATGGTCTAAGTAAGGCTCTAGGATCACGGCTGTAGGATGGTCTAAGTAAGGCTCTAGGATCACGGCTCTAGGATGGTCTAAGTAAGGCTCTAGGATCACGGCTCTAGGATGGTCTAAGTAAGGCTCAAGGATCACGGCTCTAGGATGGTCTAAGTAAGGCTCAAGGATCACGGCTCTAGGATGGTCTAAGTAAGGCTGTAGGATCACGGCTCTAGGATGGTCTAAGTAAGGCTCAAGGATCACGTCTCTAGGATGGTCTAAGTAAGGCTCTAGGATCACGTCTCTAGGATGGTCTAAGTAAGGCTCTAGGATCACGGCTCTAGGAAGGTCTAAGTAAGGCTCAAGGATCACGGCTCTAGGATGGTCTAAGTAAGGCTCTAGGATCACGGCTCTAGGATGGTCTAAGTAAGGCTCAAGGATCACGGCTCTAGGATGGTCTAAGTTAGGCTCTAGGATCACGGCTCTAGGATGGTCTAAGTAAGGCTCTAGGATCACGGCTCTAGGATGGTCTAAGTAAGGCTCAAGGATCACGGCTCTAGGATGGTCTAAGTAAGGCTCTAGGATCACGGCTCTAGGATGGTCTAAGTAAGGCTCAAGGATCACGGCTCTAGGATGGTCTAAGTAAGGCTCTAGGATCACGGCTTTAGGATGGTCTAAGTAAGGCTCTAGGATCACGGCTCTAGGATGGTCGAAGTAAGGCTCTAGGATCACGGCTCTAGGATGGTCGAAGTAAGGCTCTAGGATCACGGCTCTAGGATGGTCGAAGTAAGGCTCTAGGATCACGGCTCTAGGATGGTCGAAGTAAGGCTCTAGGATCACGGCTCTAGGACGCTGTAAGTAAAGCTCTGGGATCACGGCTCTAGGATGGTCGAAGTAAGGCTCTAGGATCACGGCTCTAGGATGGTCGAAGTAAGGCTCTAGGATCACGGCTCTAGGATGGTCGAAGTAAGGCTCTAGGATGGTCGAAGTAAGGCTCTGGGATCTCAGCTACTGGATGGTCAATGTCGGTGTTTCCAACTATCTTACAGGTATTGGTATTTTACTGGTGTGGCAGTTAGTGTTGCGAGCCAGTAATTCTATGTGCAATAAAACAGAAACATAATGTGAATTATGGTCCTTTATTTACTACTGACACATGATAAGTACATATGTATGGATAGAACCTATTCCGTTAAATGACGTATTTCTATATTTTATAGATAAAATACAAATATGTAAAAGAAATACAAATAAACATTTTCCATGAAATTCAACCAAAAATGAAGCCCCCCCCCCCAAAAAAAAATATCAAATTTGTACAAATTTAACCCCCCAAAAATTGTTTGTATTTAGTAAGTTGTTTCCAATTTAGAACACAGGAAGACAATGCTACACTTTTGTTAAGAGCATTGTTGAGCGCGTTTCTATCTATCGTATTTAACTGAGTTAATGTGGAAAATACAAGTTCACACAAATATGAAGCATTAAAAGGAAATAGTATCAAGATCTGTATTTAAAAGTGGAAATTCTCCGTCAACCTTAGTCCAAAATTACGAGAAATTTAATTACTCAAAATCATTCATCAGTGTAAATGAACTACGAAGAAGAAGCAATTCAGCAACACTCGTCTAGCAACATGAACCATCAGTTCCGTCAACTTGCAATAATGAGCAATGAGTGAGAATGAGATTTTCACTCTCACGAGCTTATATTTTGTGGATTTTTTATGTTCGCTGAGACCCATTTTATTAATTCTGCGACGCACTAATGGGAGAGGACTACTCTAGGATGGACTGAGTAATACACCATACTCACTGCTCTAGGATGGACTCACTAATACACCATAATCACTGCTCTAGGATGCACTAGGTAATACACCATTATCACTGCTCTAGGATGGTCTCACTAATACACCATAATCACTGCTCTAGGATTGACTCACTAATACACCTTAGTCACTGCTCTAGGATGGACTCACTAATACACCTTAGTCACTGCTCTAGGATGGACTCACTAATACACCATAATCACTGCTCTAGGATGGACTCACTAATACACAATATTCACTGCTCTAGGATGGACTCACTAATACACCTTAGTCACTGCTCTAGGATGGACTGAGTAATACACCATACTCACTGCTCTAGGATGGACTCAGTAATACACCATAATCACTGCTCTAGGATGGACTCACTAATAAACCTTAGTCACTGCTCTAGGATGGACTCACTAATACACCATAATCACTGCTCTAGGATGGACTCACTAATACACAATATTCACTGCTCTAGGATGGACTCACTAATACACCTTAGTCACTGCTCTAGGATGGACTGAGTAATACACCATACTCACTGCTCTAGGATGGACTCAGTAATACACCATAATCACTGCTCTAGGATGGACTCACTAATACACCATAATCACTGCTCTAGGATGGACTCACTAATACACAATATTCACTGCTCTAGGATGGACTCACTAATACACCTTAGTCACTGCTCTAGGATGGACTCACTAATACACCATATTCACTGCTCTAGGATGGACTCACTAATACGCAATATTCACTGCTCTAGGATGGACTCACTAATACACAATATTCACTGCTCTAGGATGGACTGAGTAATACACCATACTCACTGCTCTAGGATGGACTCAGTAATACACCATAATCACTGCTCTAGGATGGACTCACTAATACACCATAATCACTGCTCTAGGATGGACTCACTAATACACCATAATCACTGCTCTAGGATGGACTCACTAATACACCTTAGTCACTGCTCTAGGATGGACTCACTAATACACCATAATCACTGCTCTAGGATGGACTCACTAATACACAATATTCACTGCTCTAGGATGGACTCACTAATACGCAATATTCACTGCTCTAGGATGGACTCACTAATACGCAATATTCACTGCTCTAGGATGGACTCACTAATACGCAATATTCACTGCTCTAGGATGGACTCACTAATACACAATATTCACTGCTCTAGGATGGACTCACTAATACACCATATTCACTGCTCTAGGATGGACTCACTAATACACCATATTCACTGCTCTAGGATGGACTCACTAATACACAATATTCATTGCTCTAGGATGGACTCACTAATACACAATATTCACTGCTCTAGGATGGACTCACTAATACGCAATATTCACTGCGCTAGGATGGACTCACTAATACGCAATATTCACTGCTCTAGGATGGACTCACTAATACACAATATTCACTGCTCTAGGATGGACTCACTAATACACAATATTCACTGCTCTAGGATGGACTCACTAATACACATGCAGAATATCAAATCTGTAATTATAGTTCATGCATAAGTACTTAACTGGAGGTTCTTGTACCACATTTTAAAACTAAAACAAAAGATGGATAATATTGTCCATTGGAGCAGTCAACAACAGGAGACCTTTCTAACCATCACACCAAAACCCAAACGACAAACACAAAAGTAAATAATTAACAGTCACTGTTTATTCAAAGAGTCATGAACGATTGACACAGTTTGGTGAAAGTGTTTGAGCGCTTTCTCTCATCTTAGCACTTTCACTGCTGGCCTACACTGCGAGGTCTTTCACCATATTGTATGTAATCCTTTTCCCGCGCCACTGTTGGGTATTGTCGTTATCTTTGTCTGTAATAAATCCTCGTGTTTGTCTGTTGTTTCGATCCTGAAAATTGTCTAGCCGTCTAGCGGTTGAACGAGGGTCTCGCTTCATGCAGGTCGGCGTTCAATCCCCGACCGTCCAAATGGTTGGGCACCATTCCTTTCCCTCCGTCCCATCCCAGATCCTTATCCTGACCCCTTCCTAGTGCTATATAATCGTAATGGCTTCGCGCTTTCTCCTGATAATTCCCTTTGCTCCTTTGACTTCGTTATACTTGAGATATAACGAAGCTTCTCGAGCCTTCCTATGTTTTTTTTTTTTCCATTTTCCATTTAAATGATTTTATGTTCTCTGAGTGTAAATATATCGGTTATATTTTAGAGTGAGCTGAAACTAATTATATGTGGAGGTGAGACTGGTTCACGTGATTAATCAACCGTTGTGTGTGGGTCGTTCTGTTGGGCTCGTTAACGACTGCCACGTGTTGCTATGTATACCTCACGATGGTTCCAATAACCAGTACAAAAGCTTTCTTTTTCTGGAGTGATTTATCATACATGTTGTATTCATGTGTGACATCTATAAACCTATATTTATTGCCAAATGTATAACTTTCAATAAATAACTAATGCAAATCATAGTGCCCTTTATATCATGTTTATGGCTCCTTCTAAACACTTATCATCTTACCAGGTATTGGCCTTATTATGGATATACGATATTACATAGATGCAATTACAGACTTACGATGTGCAGGGACATCGTACACGTTATTGGAGAATACGAGGATTTAGAGATTAGATGCAACATGTGGCGAGCCGTAAAAACTTTGAGAAACCTGCATGAGTTAAGGGGTGCCGAATTCTGTGTTTATAATTTTGAATGAATATCATTAAAGAATAGAATGAATGATCAACAGATTACGACGGTGGGAAAAATGGTTGAGTTTAATGCCTCTTCGTATACTGCAAGACGTTAATAACATTTATATCATTAGGGACCAACAACACGGATTAGACCGGCATAATTAACCGTAAAATTAATTCGCTGGCAAAGAGGATAACTACAAACTATTGATGAATGAAACATGTTAGTTATGTGCCAGCCCTCCCCTCATCACACGGTGCCAGCCCTCCCCTGATCACACGGTGCCAGCCCTCCCCTCATCACACGGGGCCAGCCCTCCCCTCATCACACGGGGCCAGCCCTCACCTCATCACACGGGGCCAGCCCTACCCCCTCATCACACGGGGCCAGCCCTCCCCTCATCACACGGTGCCAGCCCTCCCCTCATCACACGGGGCCAGCCCTCCCCTCATCACATGGTGCCAGCCCTCCCCTCATCACACGGTGCCAGCCCTCCCCTCATCACACGGGGCCAGCCCTCCCCTCATCACACGGGGCCAGCCCTCCCCTCATCACACGGGGCCAGCCCTCCCCTCATCACACGGGGCCAGCCCTCCCCTCATCACACGGGGCCAGCCCTCCCCCCTCATCACACGGGGCCAGCCCTCCCCTCATGACACGGTGCCAGCCCTCCCCTGATCACACGGTGCCAGCCCTCCCCTGATCACACGGTGCCAGCCCTCCCCTGATCACACGGTGCCAGCCCTCCCCTCATCACACGGGGCCAGCCCTCCCCTCATCACACGGTGCCAGCCCTCCACTGATCACACGGTGCCAGCCCTCCCCTCATCACACGGTGCCAGCCCTCCCCTCATCACACGGTGCCAGCCCTCCCCTCATCACACGGTGCCAGCCCTCCACTGATCACACGGTGCCAGCCCTCCCCTGATCACACGGTGCCAGCCCTCCACTCATCACACGGTGCCAGCCCTCCCCTCATCACACGGTGCCAGCCCTCCCCTCATCACACGGGCCAGCCCTCCACTGATCACACGGAGCCAGCCCTCCACTGATCACACGGTGCCAGCCCTCCACTGATCACACGGTGCCAGCCCTCCCCTCATCACACGGTGCCAGCCCTCCCCTCATCACACGGGGCCAGCCCTCCCCTCATCACACGGGGCCAGCCCTCCCCTCATCACACGGGGCCAGCCCTCACCTCATCACACGGTGCCAGCCCTCCCCTCATCACACGGTGCCAGCCCTCCCCTCATCACACGGGTGCCAGCCCTCCCCTCATCACACGGGGCCAGCCCTCCCCTCATCACACGGGGCCAGCCCTCCCCTCATCACACGGGGCCAGCCCTCCCCCCTCATCACACGGGGCCAGCCCTCCCCTCATCACACGGTGCCAGCCCTCCCCTGATCACACGGTGCCAGCCCTCCCCTGATCACACGGTGCCAGCCCTCCCCTGATCACACGGTGCCAGCCCTCCCCTCATCACACGGGGCCAGCCCTCCCCTCATCACACGGTGTCCAGCCCTCCACTGATCACACGGTGCCAGCCCTCCCCTCATCACACGGTGCCAGCCCTCCCCTCATCACACGGTGCCAGCCCTCCCCTCAT
Source organism: Procambarus clarkii (assembly GCF_040958095.1). Lineage (NCBI taxonomy): Eukaryota > Metazoa > Arthropoda > Malacostraca > Decapoda > Cambaridae > Procambarus > Procambarus clarkii. The sequence continues at coordinate 25,666,432 of NC_091223.1, read as the reverse complement.
CACACGGTGCCAGCCCTCCACTGCATCACACGGTGCCAGCCCTCCACTGATCACACGGTGCCAGCCCTCCACTGATCACACGGTGCCAGCCCTCCCCTCATCACACGGGGCCAGCCCTCACCTCATCACACGGGGCCAGCCCTCCCCCTCATCACACGGTGCCAGCCCTCCCCTCATCACACGGTGCCAGCCCTCCCCTCATCACACGGGGCCAGCCCTCCCCTCATCACACGGGGCCAGCCCTCACCTCATCACACGGGGCCAGCCCTACCCCCTCATCACACGGGGCCAGCCCTCCCCTCATCACACGGGGCCAGCCCTCCCCTCATCACACTGGTGCCAGCCCTCCCCTCATCACACGGTGCCAGCCCTCCCCTCATCACACGGGGCCAGCCCTCCCCTCAACACACGGGGCCAGCCCTCCCCTCATCACACGGGGCCAGCCCTCCCCTCATCACACGGGGCCAGCCCTCCCCTCATCACACGGGGCCAGCCCTCCCCCTCATCACACGGGGCCAGCCCTCCCCTCATCACACGGGGCCAGCCCTCCCCTCATCACACGGGGCCAGCCCTCCCCCTCATCACACGGGGCCAGCCCTCCCCTCATCACACGGGGCCAGCCCTCCCCTCATCACACGGGGCCAGCCCTCCCCTCATCACACGGGGCCAGCACTCCCCTCATCACACGGGGCCAGCTCTCCCCTCATCACACGGGGCCAGCCCTCCCCTCATCACACGGGCCAGCCCTCCCCTCATCACACGGGGCCAGCCCTCCCCTCATCACACGGGGCCAGCCCTCCCCTCATCACACGGGGCCAGCCCTCCCCTCATCACACGGGGCCAGCCCTCCCCTCATCACACGGGGCCAGCCCTCCCCTCATCACACGGGGCCAGCCCTCCCCTCATCACACGGGGCCAGCCCTCCCCTCATCACACGGGGCCAGCCCTCCCCTCATCACACGGGGCCAGCCCTCCCCTCATCACACGGGACCAGCCCTCCCCTCATCACACGGGGCCAGCCCTCCCCTCATCACACGGGGCCAGCCCTCCCCTCATCACACGGGGCCAGCCCTCCCCTCATCACACGGGGCCAGCCCTCCCCTCATCACACGGGGCCAGCCCTCCCCTCATCACACGGGGCCAGCCCTCCCCTCATCACACGGGGCCAGCCCTCCCCTCATCACACGGGGCCAGCCCTCCCCTCATCACACGGGGCCAGCCCTCCCCTCATCACACGGGGCCAGCCCTCCCCTCATCACACGGGGCCAGCTCTCCCCTCATCACACGGGGCCAGCCCTCCCCTCATCACACGGGGCCAGCTCTCCCCTCATCACACGGGGCCAGCCCTCCCCTCATCACACGGGGCCAGCCCTCCCCTCATCACACGGGGCCAGCTCTCCCCTCATCACACGGGGCCAGCCCTCCCCTCATCACACGGGGCCAGCTCTCCCCTCATCACACGGGGCCAGCCCTCCCCTCATCACACGGGGCCAGCTCTCCCCTCATCACACGGGGCCAGCCCTCCCCTCATCACACGGGGCCAGCTCTCCCCTCATCACACGGGGCCAGCCCTCCCCTCATCACACGGGGCCAGCTCTCCCCTCATCACACGGGGCCAGCCCTCCCCTCATCACACGGGGCCAGCCCTCCCCTCATCACACGGGGCCAGCTCCTCCCCTCATCACACGGGGCCAGCCCTCCCCTCATCACACGGGGCCAGCTCTCCCCTCATCACACGGGGCCAGCCCTCCCCTCATCACACGGGGCCAGCTCTCCCCTCATCACACGGGGCCAGCCCTCCCCTCATCACACGGGGCCAGCTCTTCCCCTCATCACACGGGGCCAGCCCTCCCCTCATCACACGGGGCCAGCCCTCCCCTCATCACACAGGGCCAGCTCTCCCCTCATCACACGGGGCCAGCCCTCCCCTCATCACACGGGGCCAGCCCTCCCCTCATCACACGGGGCCAGCTCTCCCCTCATCACACGGGGCCAGCCCTCCCCTCATCACACGGGGCCAGCTCTCCCCTCATCACACGGGGCCAGCCCTCCCCTCATCACACGGGGCCAGCTCTCCCCTCATCACACGGGGCCAGCCCTCCCCTCATCACACGGGGCCAGCCCTCCCCTCATCACACGGGGCCAGCCCTCCCCTCATCACACGGGGCCAGCCCTCCCCTCATCACACGGGGCCAGCTCTCCCCTCATCACACGGGGCCAGCCTCCCCTCATCACACAGTGCCAGCCCTCCCCTCATCACACGGGGCCAGCCTCCCCCTCATCACACGGGGCCAGCCCTCCCCTCATCACACGGGGCCAGCCCTCCCCTCATCACACGGGGCCAGCCCTCCCCTCATCACACGGGGCCAGCCTCCCCTCATCACACGGGGCCAGCCTCCCCTCATCACACGGGGCCAGCTCTCCCCTCATCACACGGGGCCAGCCCTCCCCTCATCACACGGGGCCAGCCCTCCCCTCATCACACGGGGCCAGCCCTCCCCTCATCACACGGGGCCAGCTCTCCCCTCATCACACGGGGCCAGCCCTCCCCTCATCACACGGGGCCAGCGCTCCCCTCATCACACGGGGCCAGCCCTCCCCTCATCACACGGGGCCAGCTCTCCCCTCATCACACGGGGCCAGCCCTCCCCTCATCACACGGGGCCAGCCCTCCCCTCATCACACGGGGCCAGCCCTCCCCTCATCACACGGGGCCAGCCTCCCCTCATCACACGGGGCCAGCCCTCCCCTCATCACACGGGGCCAGCCTCCCCTCATCACACGGGGCCAGCCCTACACGCCCTCCAACACTTACTGTCTACATTAAGAACCTGAACAAATATTGTTCGTGTGAGGCCAGTCAACACGTTAGGACACGAGACATGAACAACAAAGAAAGAACAAGTGATCTAATCTTCGTGTTCTTCATGAGAAGAATGATTAGCAATTATAATAAATTAATCCACAATACTAAATGAATAGACAAAATACCCTTGAAAAATATAAAAAATATATTGAAAATTCAAAATTCTAGTGAAAAATACAAAATATTCATGAAAATAGAAAATACTTCAAAACCAGAATATACTCATTCGAAACGCAAAATACCATATGGAGATTTTTGGCCTATTTTGTTGTACATTTTGTGAAATGTTATGAAAATGTTAAGCTCTGGTTATGAATGCAAGTCCCGTTCATTGGTTCTAATATTGGTAAGAGAGAACACATCTGAGAAGAAATTAATAACCCCGTTCTACAGAGTGTTAGGAGCAGAGGCCTCAAAATTGGAGTTCAAGATTTTGAATACACAGCAAAAATTAAGACAAACTTTAGCAAAAACTCACTAATTAAATTAAAAATTTGACCCAAAATGTTTCTAAATTAAAAAGCGAAACCAACTTTTACTTCTCATCTTTATGTTTTCCTGTGGTTGTGGAGGACGAGTTTCATCTCTGGGGAAATCTTCACAAACTTTGAACAAATAATGATAGTGTCTGAGTTGGCTTAAGTAAAGGCGAAGGCAGCCTCCAGGTAGACCTCCTGTGAGTGCACGCACCTGCCTGTGCTTCACGTGCTTGAGAATCTAGTCCTTGTTCTTGTTCCTTGTGAAATTTTCCGGAACTCTGAGTACCCTAACAAGACGCTACCACGACTCAGCAACAGGTATTTCTCTCGTGAGACGCTGGTACGATCACAAATACTGGCACCCAGATCAGCAATAGTTAGCCTTAAGTAGGAAGCCTTGTCCATTTTAAAGCTGACACAACCAATAGACCAAAGGATCACGGCCGTTCAGCCATCACTCGGGTCTCAAGAACTAGCCATGAGACGGATTTCTGACACAAGTAGACACGCTTGTAGAAATACATTTGAATGAAGCCAAAGGAAGCCGGTGGCTGAGCGGACAGAACACTGGACGCGAGATCCTGTGGTCCCGGGTTTTTATCCCGGGCGCCGGCGAGAAACAATGGGCAGAGTTTCTTTCACCCTAATGTCCCTGTTACCTAGCAGTAAATAGGTACCTGGGAGTTAGTCAACTGTCACGGGCTGTTTCCTGGGGGTGGAGGCCTGGTCGAGGACCGGGCCGCGGAGACACTAAAGCCCCGAAATCAACTCAAGATAACTCAAGAAGCCAGAGCAATAGACAAGAAACAACGTGAGAGTTGTCATCATGAGGGTAAGCATCAAGTTGATATAGACATCATGATAACTAATCATCATGAAGGTAAACATCATGATGATAACTAATCATCATGAGGGTAAACATCAAGATGATATAGACATCATGATGATAACAAATCATCATGAGGGTAAACATCATGATGATAACTATCATCAATAATTATACAAAGACTTGATGTTCAGCAGAAGTCCTGACGAGTTTCTATTAAGTAAATCATACAGATTTTCAGTCATGTAGACATGTGCAGAGGTACAATAGATGAACATATCTGGTCAACAGTTAAAGTTCTTTCCTTCACGACTGAACAAAGCTGAAGAACACCGAGGGAAGGAAATTGACACCACTGGGATTATAATTGACAACAGAAGACTGTCTCTAAGGACCCGACGGTAATGTAACTTGAGGTATTCTTCGACACGAGGAATTCAAGAATATTTGAACCTTTGCAAATAAAGATAATTTGATTAACTCCTGGAGCGTTCCTGCTCGCAAACAGTAACACACACCTGTATGTATTACACCCGGACACACCCGTAACACACCCGGACACACCTGTATGTATCACACCCGGACACACCCGTAACACACCCGGACACACCTGTATGTATCACACCCGGACACACCCGTAACACACCCGGACACACCTGTATGTATCACACCCGGACACACCCGTAACACACCCGGACACACCTGTATGTATCACTCTCGGACACACCCGTAGCACAACCGGACACACCTGTATGTATCACACCCGGACACACCTGTAACACATCCGGACACACCTGTATGTATCACACCCGGACACACCCGGACACACCTGTATGTATCACACCCGGACACACCTGTATGTATCACACCCGGACACACCTGTAACACACCCGGACACACCTGTATGTATCACACCCGGACATACCTGTAACACACCCGGACACACCTGTATGTATCACACCCGGACACACCCGTAACACAACCGGACACACCTGTATGTATCACACCCGGACACACCTGTAACACATCCGGACACACCTGTATGTATCACACCCGGACACACCTGTATGTATCACACCCGGACACACCTGTATGTATCACACCCGGACACACCTGTAACACATCCGGACACACCTGTATGTATCACACCCGGACACACCTGTATGTATCACACCCGGACACACCCGTAACACACCCGGACACACCTGTATGTATCACACTCGGACACACCTGTAACACACCCGTACACACCTGTATGTATCACACCCGGACACACCTGTATGTACCACACCCGGACACACCTGTATGTACCACACCCGGACACACCTGTATGTACCACACCCGGACACACCTGTATGTACCACACCCGGACACACCTGTATGTACCACACCCGGACACACCTGTATGTACCACACCCAGACATACCTGTATGTACCACACCCGGACACACCTGTATGTACCACACCCGGACACACCTGTATGTACCACACCCGGACACACCTGTATGTACCACACCCGGACACACCTGTATGTACCACACCCGGACACACCTGTATGTACCACACCCGGACACACCTGTATGTACCACACCCGGACACACCTGTATGTACCACACCCGGATATACCTGTATGTACCACACCCGGACACACCTGTATGTACCACACCCGGACATACCTGTATGTACCACACCCGGACACACCTGTATGTACCACACCCGGACACACCTGTATGTACCACACCCGGACACACCTGTATGTACCACACCCGGAAACACCTGTATGTACCACACCCGGACATACCCGTAACACACCCGGACACACCTGTATGTATCACACCCGGACACACCCGTAACACACCCGGACACACCTGTATGTATCACACTCGGACACACCCGTAACACAACCGGACACACCTGTATGTATCACACCCGGACACACCTGTAACACATCCGGACACACCTGTATGTATCACACCCGGACACACCCGGACACACCTGTATGTATCACACCCGGACACACCTGTAACACACCCGGACACACCTGTATGTATCACACCCGGACATACCTGTAACACACCCGGACACACCTGTATGTATCACACCCGGACACACCCGTAACACACCCGGACACACCTGTATGTATCACACTCGGACACACCCGTAGCACAACCGGACACACCTGTATGTATCACACCCGGACACACCTGTAACACATCCGGACACACCTGTATGTATCACACCCAGACACACCCGGACACACCTGTATGTATCACACGCGGACACACCTGTATGTATCACACCCGGACACACCTGTAACACACCCGGACACACCTGTATGTATCACACCCGGACATACCTGTAACACACCCGGACACACCTGTATGTATCACACCCGGACACACCCGTAACACACCCGGACACACCTGTATGTATCACACCCGGACACACCCGTAACACAACCGGACACACCTGTATGTATCACACCCGGACACACCTGTAACACATCCGGACACACCTGTATGTATCACACCCGGACAACACCTGTATGTATCACACCCGGACACACCCGTAACACACCCGGACACACCTGTATGTATCACACTCGGACACACCTGTAACACACCCGTACACACCTGTATGTATCACACCCGGACACACCTGTATGTACCACACCCGGACACACCTGTATGTACCACACCCGGACACACCTTGTATGTACCACACCCGGACACACTGTATGTACCACACCCGGACACACCTGTATGTACCACACCCGGACACACCTGTATGTACCACACCCAGACATACCTGTATGTACCACACCCGGACACACCTGTATGTACCACACCCGGACAACACCTGTATGTACCACACCCGGACACACCTGTATGTACCACACCCGGACACACCTGTATGTTACCACACCCGGACACACCTGTATGTACCACACCCGGACCACACCTGTATGTACCACACCCGGACCACACCTGTATGTACCACACCGGACATACCTGTATGTACCACACCCGGACACACCTGTATGTACCACACCCGGACATACCTGTATGTACCACACCCCGGACACACCTGTATGTACCACACCCGGACACACCTGTATGTACCACACCCGGACACACTGTATGTACCACACCCGGACACACCTGTATGTACAACACCCGGACACACCTGTATGTACCACACACGGACATACCCGTAACACACCCGGACACACCTGTAAGTATCACACCCGGACACACCCGTAACACACCCGGACACACCTGTATGTATCACACTCGGACACACCCGTAACACAACCGGACACACCTGTATGTATCACACCCGGACACACCTGTAACACATCCGGGACACACCTGTATGTATCACACCCGGACACACCCGGACACACCTGTATGTATCACACCCGGACACACCTGTAACACACCGGACACACCTGTATGTATCACACCCGGACATACCTGTAACACACCCGGACACACCTGTATGTATCACACCCGGACACACCCGTAACACAACCGGACACACCTGTATGTATCACACCCGGACACACCTGTATGTATCACACCGGACACACCTGTATGTATCACACCCGGACACACCTGTAACACATCGGGACACACCTGTATGTATCACACCCGGACACACCCGGACACACCTGTATGTATCACACTCGGACACACCTGTAACACACCCGTACACACCTGTATGTATCACACCCGGACACACCTGTATGTACCACACCCGGACACACGTGTATGTACCACACCCGGACACACCTGTATGTACCACACCCGGACACACCTGTATGTACCACACCCGGACACACCTGTATGTACCACACCCGGACACACCTGTATGTACCACACCCGGACATACCTGTATGTACCACACCCGGACACACCTGTATGTACCACACCCGGACACACCTGTATGTACCACACGCGGACACACCTGTATGTACCACACCCGGACACACCTGTATGTACCACACCCGGACACACCTGTATGTACCACACCCGGACACACCTGTATGTACCACACCCGGACACACCTGTATGTACCACACCCGGACATACCTGTATGTACCACACCCGGACACACCTGTATGTACCACACCCGGACATACCTGTATGTACCACACCCGGACACACCTGTATGTACCACACCCGGACACACCTGTATGTACCACACCCGGACACACTTGTATGTACCACACCCGGACACACCTGTATGTACCACACCCGGACACACCTGTATGTACCACACCCGGACATACCCGTAACACACCCGGACACACCTGTATGTATCACACCCGGACACACCCGTAACACACCCGGACACACCTGTATGTATCACACCCGGACACACCCGTAACACACCCGGACACACCTGTATGTATCACACTCGGACACACCCGTAACACAACCGGACACACCTGTATGTATCACACCCGAACACACCTGTAACACATCCGGACACACCTGTATGTATCACACCCGGACACACCCGGACACACCTGTATGTATCACACCCGGACACACCTGTAACACACCCGGACACACCTGTATGTATCACACCCGGACATACCTGTAACACACCCGGACACACCTGTATGTATCACACCCGGACACACCCGTAACACAACCGGACACACCTGTATGTATCACACCCGGACACACCTGTATGTATCACACCCGGACACACCTGTAACACATCGGGACACACCTGTATGTATCACACCCGGACACACCCGGACACACCTGTATGTATCACACTCGGACACACCTGTAACACACCCGTACACACCTGTATGTATCACACCCGGACACACCTGTATGTACCACACCCGGACACACCTGTATGTACCACACCCGGAACACACCTGTATGTACCACACCCGGACACACCTGTATGTACCACACCCGGACACACCTGTATGTACACACCCGGACACACTGTATGTACCACACCCGGACATACCTGTATGTACCACACCCGGACACACATGTATGTACCACACCGGACACACCTGTATGTACCACACGCGGACACACCTGTATGTACCACACCCGGACACACCTGTATGTACCACACCCGGACACACCTGTATGTACCACACCCGGACACCTGTATGTACCCCACCCGGACACACCTGTATGTACCACACCCGGACATACCTGTATGTACCACACCCGGACACACCTGTATGTACCACACCCGGACATACCTGTATGTACCACACCCGGACACACCTGTATGTACCACACCCGGACACACCTGTATGTACCACACCCGGACACACCTGTATGTACCACACCCGGACACACCTGTATGTACCACACCCGGAAACACCTGTATGTACCACACCCGGACACCCTACACGTAACCCCGGAGACACCTGTATGTATCACACCCGGACACACCCGTAACACACCCGGACACACCTGTATGTATCACACTCGGACACACCCGTAACACAACCGGACACACCTGTATGTATCACACCCGGACACACCTGTAACACATCCGGACACACCTGTATGTATCACACCCGGACACACCGGACACACCTGTATGTATCACACCCGGACACACCTGTAACACACCCGGACACACCTGTATGTATCACACCCGGACATACCTGTAACACACCCGGACACACCTGTATGTATCACACCCGGACACACCCGGACACACCTGTATGTATCACACTCGGACACACCCGTAGCACAACCGGACACACCTGTATGTATCACACCCGGACACACCTGTAACACATCCGGACACACCTGTATGTATCACACCCAGACACACCCGGACACACCTGTATGTATCACACGCGGACACACCTGTATGTATCACACCCGGACACACCTGTAACACACCCGGACACACCTGTATGTATCACACCCGGACATACCTGTAACACACCCGGACACACCTGTATGTATCACACCCGGACACACCCGTAACACACCCGGACACACCTGTATGTATCACACCCGGACACACCCGTAACACAACCGGACACACCTGTATGTATCACACCCGGACACACCTGTAACACATCCGGACACACCTGTATGTATCACACCCGGACACACCTGTATGTATCACACCCGGACACACCCGTAACACACCCGGACACACCTGTATGTATCACACTCGGACACACCTGTAACACACCCGTACACACCTGTATGTATCACACCCGGACACACCTGTATGTACCACACCCGGACACACCTGTATGTACCACACCCGGACACACCTGTATGTACCACACCCGGACACACCTGTATGTACCACACCCGGACACACCTGTATGTACCACACCCGGACACACCTGTATGTACCACACCCAGACATACCTGTATGTACCACACCCGGACACACCTGTATGTACCACACCCGGACACACCTGTATGTACCACACCCGGACACACCTGTATGTACCACACCCGGACACACCTGTATGTACCACACCCGGACACACTGTATGTACCACACCCGGACACACCTGTATGTACCACACCCGGACATACCTGTATGTACCACACCCGGACACACCTGTATGTACCACACCCGGACATACCTGTATGTACCACACCCGGACACACCTGTATGTACCACACCCGGACACACCTGTATGTACCACACCCGGACACACCTGTATGTACCACACCCGGACACACCTGTATGTACAACACCCGGACACACCTGTATGTACCACACACGGACATACCCGTAACACACCCGGACACACCTGTAAGTATCACACCCGGACACACCCGTAACACACCCGGACACACCTGTATGTATCACACTCGGACACACCCGTAACACAACCGGACACACCTGTATGTATCACACCCGGACACACCTGTAACACATCCGGACACACCTGTATGTATCACACCCGGACACACCCGGACACACCTGTATGTATCACACCCGGACACACCTGTAACACACCCGGACACACCTGTATGTATTACACCCGGACATACCTGTAACACACCCGGACACACCTGTATGTATCACACCCGGACACACCCGTAACACAACCGGACACACCTGTATGTATCACACCCGGACACACCTGTATGTATCACACCCGGACACACCTGTAACACATCGGGACACACCTGTATGTATCACACCCGGACACACCCGGACACACCTGTATGTATCACACTCGGACACACCTGTAACACACCCGTACACACCTGTATGTATCACACCCGGACACACCTGTATGTACCACACCCGGACACACGTGTATGTACCACACCCGGACACACCTGTATGTACCACACCCGGACACACCTGTATGTACCACACCCGGACACACCTGTATGTACCACACCCGGACACACCTGTATGTACCACACCCGGACATACCTGTATGTACCACACCCGGACACACCTGTATGTACCACACCCGGACACACCTGTATGTACCACACGCGGACACACCTGTATGTACCACACCCGGACACACCTGTATGTACCACACCCGGACACACCTGTATGTACCACACCCGGACACACCTGTATGTACCACACCCGGACACACCTGTATGTACCACACCCGGACATACCTGTATGTACCACACCCGGACACACCTGTATGTACCACACCCGGACATACCTGTATGTACCACACCCGGACACACCTGTATGTACCACACCCGGACACACCTGTATGTACCACACCCGGACACACTTGTATGTACCACACCCGGACACACCTGTATGTACCACACCCGGACACACCTGTATGTACCACACCCGGACATACCCGTAACACACCCGGACACACCTGTATGTATCACACCCGGACACACCCGTAACACACCCGGACACACCTGTATGTATCACACCCGGACACACCCGTAACACACCCGGACACACCTGTATGTATCACACTCGGACACACCCGTAACACAACCGGACACACCTGTATGTATCACACCCGAACACACCTGTAACACATCCGGACACACCTGTATGTATCACACCCGGACACACCCGGACACACCTGTATGTATCACACCCGGACACACCTGTAACACACCCGGACACACCTGTATGTATCACACCCGGACATACCTGTAACACACCCGGACACACCTGTATGTATCACACCCGGACACACCCGTAACACAACCGGACACACCTGTATGTATCACACCCGGACACACCTGTATGTATCACCCCGGACACACCTGTAACACATCGGGACACACCTGTATGTATCACACCCGGACACACCCGGACACCTGTATGTATCACACTCGGACACACCTGTAACACACCCGTACACACCTGTATGTATCACACCCGGACACACCTGTATGTACCACACCCGGACACACCTGTATGTACCACACCCGGACACACCTGTATGTACCACCCCGGACACACCTGTATGTACCACACCCGGACACACCTGTATGTACCACACCCGGACACACCTGTATGTACCACACCCGGACATACCTGTATGTACCACACCCGGACACACATGTATGTACCACACCCGGACACACCTGTATGTACCACACGCGGACACACCTGTATGTACCACACCCGGACACACCTGTATGTACCACACCCGGACACACCTGTATGTACCACACCCGGACACACCTGTATGTACCCCACCCGGACACACCTGTATGTACCACACCCGACATACCTGTATGTACCACACCCGGACACACCTGTATGTACCACACCCGGACATACCTGTATGTACCACACCCGGACACACCTGTATGTACCACACCCGGACACACCTGTATGTACCACACCCGGACACACTTGTATGTACCACACCCGGACACACCTGTATGTACCACACCCGGACACACCTGTATGTACCACACCCGGACATACCCGTAACACACCCGGACACACCTGTATGTATCACACCCGGACACACCCGTACACACCCGGACACCCTGTATGTATCACACCCGGACACACCCGTAACACACCCGGACACACCTGTATGTATCACACTCGGACACACCCGTAACACAACCGGACACACCTGTATGTATCACACCCGGACACACCTGTAACACATCCGGACACACCTGTATGTATCACACCCGGACACACCTGTATGTATCACACCCGGACACACCTGTAACACACCCGGACACAACTGTATGTATCACACCCGGACATACCTGTAACACACCCGGACACACCTGTATGTATCACACCCGGACACACCCGTAACACAACCGGACACACCTGTATGTATCACACCCGGACACACCTGTAACACATCCGGACACACCTGTATGTATCACACCCGGACACACCCGGACACACCTGTATGTATCACACCCGGACACACCCGTAACACACCCGGACACACCTGTATGTATCACACTCGGACACACCTGTAACACACCCGTACACACCTGTATGTATCACACCCGGACACACCTGTATGTACCACACCCGGACACACCTGTATGTACCACACCCGGACACACCTGTATGTACCACACCCGGACACACCTGTATGTACCACACCCGAACACACCTGTATGTACCACACCCGGACACACCTGTATGTACCACACCCGGACACACCTGTATGTACCACACCCGGACACACCTGTATGTACCACACCCGGACACACCTGTATGTACCACACCCGGACACACCTGTATGTACCACACCCGGACACACCTGTATGTACCACACCCGGACACACCTGTATGTACCACACCCGGACATACCTGTATGTACCACACCCGGACACACCTGTATGTACCACACCCGGACATACCTGTATGTACCACACCCGGACACACCTGTATGTACCACACCCGGACACACCTGTATGTACCACACCCGGACACACTTGTATGTACCACACCCGGACACACCTGTATGTACCACACCCGGACACACCTGTATGTACCACACCCGGACATACTCGTAACACACCCGGACACACCTGTATGTATCACACCCGGACACACCCGTAACACACCCGGACACACCTGTATGTATCACACCCGGACACACCCGTAACACACCCGGCACACCTGTATGTATCACACTCGGACACACCTGTAACACACCCTACACACCTGTATGTATCACACCCGGACACACCTGTATGTACCACACCCGGACACACCTGTATGTACCACACCCGGACACACCTGTATGTACCACACCCGGACACACCTGTATGTACCACACCCGGACACACCTGTATGTACCACACCCGGACACACCTGTAAGTACCACACCCAGACATACCTGTATGTACCACACCCGGACACACCTGTATGTACCACACCCGGACACACCTGTATGTACCACACCCGGACACACCTGTATGTACCACACCCGGACACACCTGTATGTACCAACACCCGGACACACCTGTATGTACCACACCCGGACACACCTGTATGTACCACCCCTGACACACCTGTATGTACCACACCCGGATATACCTGTATGTACCACACCCGGACACACCTGTATGTACCACACCCGGACATACCTGTATGTACCACACCCGGACACACCTGTATGTACCACACCCGGACACACCTGTATGTACCACACCCGGACACACCTGTATGTACCACACCCGGACACACCTGTATGTACCACACCCGGACACACCTGTATGTACCACACCCGGACATACCCGTAACACACCCGGACATACCCGTAACACACCCGGACACACCTGTATGTATCACACCCGGACACACCCGTAACACACCCGGACACACCTGTATGTATCACACTCGGACACACCCGTAACACAACCGGACACACCTGTATGTATCACACCCGGACACACCTGTAACACATCCGGACACACCTGTATGTATCACACCCGGACACACCCGGACACCTGTATGTATCACACCCGGACACACCTGTAACACACCCGGACACACCTGTATGTATCACACCCGACATACCTGTAACACACCCGGACACACCTGTATGTATCACACCCGACACACCCGTAACACACCCGGACACACCTGTATGTATCACACCCGGACACACCCGTCACCCCCGGACACACCTGTATGTATCACACTCGGACACACCCGTAGCACAACCGGACACACCTGTATGTATCACACCCGGACACACCTGTAACACATCCGGACACACCTGTATGTATCACACCCGGCACACCCGGACACACCTTTATGTATCACACCCGGACACACCTGTATGTATCACACCCGGACACACCTGTAACACACCCGGACACACCTGTATGTATCACACCCGGACATACCTGTAACACACCCGGACACACCTGTTATGTATCACACCCGGACACACCCGTAACACAACCGGACACACCTGTATGTATCACACCCGGACACACCTGTAACACATCCGGACACACCTGTATGTATCACACCCGGACACACCTGTATGTATCACACCCGGACACACCCGTAACACACCCGGACACACCTGTATGTATCACACTCGGACACACCTGTAACACACCCGTACACACCTGTATGTATCACACCCGACACACCTGTATGTACCACACCCGGACACACCTGTATGTACCACACCCGGACACACCTGTATGTACCACACCCGGACACACCTGTATGTACCACACCCGCACACCTGTATGTACCCACACCCGGACACACCTGTATGTACCACACCCAGACATACCTGTATGTACCACACCCGGACACACCTGTATGTACCACACCCGGACACACTGTATGTACCACACCCGGACACACCTGTATGTACCACACCCCGGACACACCTGTATGTCCACACCCGGACACACCTGTATGTACCACACCCGGACACACCTGTTGTACCACACCCTGACACACCTGTATGTACCACACCCGGACATACCTTTACCACACCCGGACACACCTGTATGTACCACACCGGACATACCTGTATGTACCACACCCGGACACACCTGTATGTACCACACCCGGACACACCTGTATGTACCACCCCGGACACACCTGTATGTACCACACCCGGACACACCTGTATGTACAACACCCGGACACACCTGTATGTACCACACCCGGACATACCGTAACACACCCGGACACACCTGTAAGTATCACACCCGGACACACCCGTAACACACCCGGACACACCTGTATGTATCACACTCGGACACACCCGTAACACTACCGGACACACCTGTATGTATCACACCCGGACACACCTGTAACACATCCGGACACACCTGTATGTATCACACCCGGACACACCGTTGTATCACACCCGGACACACCTGTAACACACCCGGACACACCTGTATGTATCACACCCGGACATACCTGTAACACACCCGGACACACCTGTATGTATCACACCCGGACCCCCGTAACACAACCGGACACACCTGTATGTTCACACCCGGACACACCTGTATGTATCACACCCGGACACCCTGTAACACATCGGGACACACCTGTATGTATCACACCCGACACACCCGGACACACCTGTATGTATCACACTCGGACACACCTGTAACACACCTGTACACACCTGTATGTATCACACCCGACACACCTGTATGTACCACACCCGGACACACCTGTATGTACCACCCCGGACACACCTGTATGTACCACACCCGGACACACCTGTATGTACCACACCCGGACACACCTGTATGTACCACACCCGGACACCCTGTATGTACCACACCCGGACATCCTGTATGTACCACACCCTACACACCTGTATGTACCACACCCGGACACCCTGTATGTACCACACCCGGACACACCTGTATGTACCACACCCGGACACACCTGTATGTACCACACCCGGACACACCTGTATGTACCACACCCGGACACACCTGTATGTACCACAGCCGGACACACCTGTATGTACCACACCCGGACATACCTGTATGTACCACACCCGGACACACTGTATGTACCACACCCGGACATACCTGTATGTACCACACCCGGACACACCTGTATGTACCACACCCGGACACACCTGTATGTACCACACCCGGACACACTTGTATGTACCACACCCGGACACACCTGAATGTACCACACCCGGACACACCTGTATGTACCACACCCGGACATACCCGTAACACACCCGGACACACCTGTATGTATCACACCCGGACACACCCGTAAAACACCCGGACACACCTGTATGTATCACACCCGGACACACCCGTAACACACCCGGACACACCTGTATGTATCACACTCGGACACACCCGTAACACAACCGCACACCTGTATGTATCACACCGGACACACCTGTAACACATCCGGACACACCTGTATGTATCACACCCGGACACACCCGGACACACCTGTATGTATCACACCCGGACACACCTGTAACACACCCGGACACAACTGTATGTATCACACCCGGACATACCTGTAACACACCCGACACACCTGTATGTATCACACCCGGACACACCCTAACACAACCGGACACACCTGTATGTATCACACCCGGACACACCTGTAACACATCCGGACACACCTGTATGTATCACACCCGGACACACCCGGACACACCTCTATGTATCACACCCGGACACACCCGTAACACACCCGGACACACCTGTATGTATCACACTCGGACACACCTGTAACACACCCGTACACACCTGTATGTATCACACCCGGACACACCTGTATGTACCACACCCGGACACACCTGTATGTACCACACCCGGACACACCTGTATGTACCACACCCGGACACACCTGTATGTACCACACCCGGACACACCTGTATGTACCACACCTGGACACACCTGTATGTACCACACCCGGACACACCTGTATGTACCACACCCGGACACACCTGTATGTACCACACCCGGACACACCTGTAAGTACCACACCCGGACATACCTGTATGTACCACACCCGGACACACCTGTATGTACCACACCCGGACACACCTGTATGTACCACACCGGACACACCTGTATGTACCACACCCGGACACACCTGTATGTACCACACCCGGACACACCTGTATGTACCACACCCGGACACACCTGTATGTACCACACCCGGACACACCTGTATGTACCACACCCGGACATACCTGTATGTACCACACCCGGACACACCTGTATGTACCACACCCGGACATACCTGTATGTACCACACCCGGACACACCTGTATGTACCACACCCGGACACACCTGTATGTACCACACCCGGACACACTTGTATGTACCACACCCGGACACCTGTATGTACCACACCCGGACACACCTGTATGTACCACACCCGGACATACCCGTAACACACCCGGACACACCTGTATGTATCACACCCGGACACACCCGTAACACACCCGGACACACCTGTATGTATCACACCCGGACACACCCGTAACACACCCGGACACACCTGTATGTATCACACTCGGACACACCTGTAACACACCCGTACACACCTGTATGTATCACACCCGGACACACCTGTATGTACCACACCCGGACACACATGTATGTACCACACCCGGACACACCTGTATGTACCACACCCGGACACACCTGTATGTACCACACCCGGACACACCTGTATGTACCACACCCGGACACACCTGTATGTACCACACCCAGACACACCTGTATGTACCACACCCGGACACACCTGTATGTACCACACCCGGACACACCTGTATGTACCACACCCGGACACACCTGTATGTACCACACCCGGACACACCTGTATGTACCACACCCGGACACCCTGTATGTACCACACCCGGACATACCTGTATGTACCACACCCGGACACACCTGTATGTACCACACCCGGACATACCTGTATGTACCACACCCGGACACACCTGTATGTACCACACCCGGACACACCTGTATGTACCACACCCGGACACACATGTATGTACCACACCCGGACACACCTGTATGTACAACACCGGACACACCTGTATGTACCACACCCGGACATACCGTAACACACCCGGACACACCTGTAAGTATCACACGCGGACACACCCGTAACACACCCGGACACACCTGTATGTATCACACTCGGACACACCCGTAACACAACCGGACACACCTGTATGTATCACACCCGGACACACTGTAACACATCCGGACACACCTGTATGTATCACACCCGGACACACCCGGACACACCTGTATGTATCACACCGGACACACCTGTAACACACCCGGACACACCTGTATGTATCACACCCGGACATACCTGTAACACACCCGGACACACCTGTATGTATCACACCCGGACACACCCGTACACACAACCGGACACACCTGTATGTATCACACCCGGACACACCTGTGTATCACACCCGGACACACCTGTAACACATCGGGACACACCTGTATGTATCACACCCGGACACACCCGGACACACCTGTATGTATCACACTCGGACACACCTGTAACACACCGTACACACCTGTATGTATCACACCCGGACACACCTGTATGTACCACACCCGGACACACCTGTATGTACCACACCCGGACACACCTGTATGTACCACACCCGGACACACCTGTATGTACCACACCCGGACACACCTGTATGTACCACACCCGGACACCTGTATGTACCACACCCGGACATACCTGTATGTACCACACCCGGACACACCTGTATGTACCACACCCGGACACACCTGTATGTACCACACCCGGACACACCTGTATGTACCACACCCGGACAACCTGTATGTACCACACCCGGACACACCTGTATGTACCACACCCGGACACACCTGTATGTACCACACCCGGACACACCTGTATGTACCACACCCGGACATACCTGTATGTACCACACCCGGACACACCTGTATGTACCACACCCGGACACACCTGTATGTACCACACCCGGACACACCTGTATGTACCACACCCGGACACACCTGTATGTACCACACCCGGACACACTGTATGTACCACACCCGGACACACCTGTATGTACCACACCCGGACACACCTGTATGTACCACACCCGGACATACCGTAACACACCCGGACACACCTGTATGATCACACCCGGACACACCGTAACACACCCGGACACACCTGTATGTATCACACCCGGACAACCCGTAACACACCCGGACACACCTGTATGTATCACACTCGGACACACCGTAACACACCGGACACACCTGTATGTATCACACCCGGACACACCTGTAACACATCCGGACACACCTGTATGTATCACACCGGACACACCCGGACACACCTGTATGTATCACACCCGGACACACCTGTAACACACCCGGACACAACTGTATGTATCACACCGGACATACTGTAACACACCCGGACACACCTGTATGTATCACACCCGGACACACCCGTAACACAACCGGACACACCTGTATGTATCACACCCGGACACACCTGTAACACATCCGGACACACCTGTATGTATCACACCCGGACACACCCGGACACACCTGTATGTATCACACCCGGACACACCGTAACACACCCGGACACACCTGTATGTATCACACTCGGACACACCTGTAACACACCCGACACACCTGTATGTATCACACCCGGACACACCTGTATGTACCACACCCGGACACACCTGTATGTACCACACCCGGAAACACCTGTATGTACCACACCCGGACACACCTGTATGTACCACACCCGGACACACCTGTATGTACCACACCCGGACACACCTGTATGTACCACACCCGGACACACCTGTATGTACCACACCCGGACACACCTGTATGTACCACACCCGGACACACCTGTAAGTACCACACCCGGACATACCTGTATGTACCACACCCGGACAACCTGTATGTACCACACCCGGACACACCTGTATGTACCACACCCGGACACACCTGTATGTACCACACCCGGACACACCTGTATGTACCACACCCGGACACACCTGTATGTACCACACCCGGACACACCTGTATGTACCACACCCGGACACACCTGTATGTACCACACCCGGACATACCTGTATGTACCACACCCGGACACACCTGTATGTACCACACCCGGACATACCTGTATGTACCACACCCGGAACACCTGTATGTACCACACCCGGACACACCTGTATGTACCACACCCGGACACACTTGTATGTACCACACCCGGACACACCTGTATGTACCACACCTGGACACACCTGTATGTACCACACCCGGACATACCCGTAACACACCCGGACACACCTGTATGTATCACACCCGGACACACCCGTAACACACCCGGACACACCTGTATGTACACACCCGGACACCTGTATGTATCACACCCGGACACACCCGTAACACACCCGGACACACCTGTATGTATCACACTCGGACACACCTGTAACACACCCGTACACACCTGTATGTATCACACCCGGACACACCTGTATGTACCACACCCGGACACACCTGTATGTACCACACCCGGACACACCTGTATGTACCACACCCGGACACACCTGTATGTACCACACCCGGACACACCTGTATGTACCACACCCGGACACACCTGTATGTATCACACCCAGACATACCTGTATGTACCACACCCGGACACACCTGTATGTACCACACCCGGACACACCTGTATGTACCACACCCGGACACACCTGTATGTACCACACCGGACACACCTGTATGTATCACACCCGGACATACCTGTAACACACCCGGACACACCTGTATGTATCACACCGGACACACCGTAACACAACCGGACACACCTGTATGTATCACACCCGGACACACCTGTAACACATCCGGACACACCTGTATGTATCACACCCGGACACACCTGTATGTATCACACCCGGACACACCCGTAACACACCCGGACACACCTGTATGTATCACACTCGGACAACCTGTAACACACCGTAACACCGTATGTATCACACCCGGACACACCTGTATGTACACACCCGGACACACCTGTATGTACCACACCGGACACACCTGTATGTACCACACCCGACACACCTGTATGTACCACACCCGGACACACCTGTATGTACCACACCCGGACACACCTGTATGTACCACACCCGGACACACCTGTAGTACCACACCCGGACACACCTGTATGTACCACACCCGGACACACCTGTATGTACCACACCCGGACACACCTGTATGTACCACACCCGGACATACCTGTATGTACCACACCCGGACACACCTGTATGTACCACACCCGGACATACCTGTATGTACCACACCCGGACACACCTGTATGTACCACACCCGGACACACTGTATGTACCACACCCGGACACACCTGTAGTACCACACCCGGACACACCTGTATGTACCACACCCGGACACCCTGTATGTACCACACCCGGACATACCCGTAACACACCCGGACACACCTGTATGTATCACACCCGGACACACCCGTAACACAACCCGGACACACCTGTATGTATCACACTCGGACACCCGTAAACAACCGGACACAACTGTATGTATCACACCCGGACACACCTGAACACACCCGGACACCTGTATGTATCACGCCCGGACACACCGGACACACCTGTATGTATCACACCCGGACACACCAGTAACACACCCGGACACACCTGTAGATCACACCGGACATACCTGTAACACACCGGACACACCTGTATGTATCACACCCGGACACACCGTAACACAACCGGACACACCTGTATGTATCACCCGGACACACCTGTAACACACCGGACACACCTGTATGTATCACACCGGACACACCGGACACACCTGTATGTATCACACCGGACACACTGTAACACACCGACACACTGTATGTATCACACCCGGACACACCTGTATGTACCACACCGGACACACCTGTATGTACCACACCCGGACACACCTGTATGTACCACACCGGACACACCTGTATTACCACACCCGGACACACCTGTATGTACCACACCCGGACACACCTGTATGTACCAACCCGGACATACCTGTATGTACCACACCCGGACACACCTGTATGTACCACACCCGGACACACCTGTATGTACCACACCCGGACACACTGTATGTACCACACCCGGACACACCTGTATGTACCACACCCGGACACACTGTATGTACCACACCCGGACACACCTGTATGTACCACACCGGACACACACCTGTATGTACCACACCCGGATACCTGTATGTACCACACGGACACACTGTATGTACCACACCCGGATACATGTATGTACCACACCCGGACACACCTGTAGTACCCACCCGGACACACTGTATGTACCACACCGGACACATTGTATGTACACACCGGAACACCTGTATGTACCACACCCGGACACACCTGTATGTACCACACCCGGACATACCCGTAACACACCTGGACACGCCTGTATGTATCACACCCGGACACACCTGTATGTATCACACCCGGACACACCCGTAACACACCCGGACACACCTGTATGTATCACACTCGGACACACCGTAACACAACCGGACACACCTGTATGTATCACACCCGGACACACCTGTAACACATCCGGACACACCTGTATGTATCACACCCGGACACACCCGGACACACCTGTATGTATCACACCCGGACACACCTGTAACACACCCGGACACAACTGTATGTATCACACCCGGACATACCTGTAACACACCCGGACACACCTGTATGTATCACACCCGGACACACCCGTAACACAACCGGACACACCTGTATGTATGACACCCGGACACACCTGTAACACATCCGGACACACCTGTATGTATCACACCCGGACACACCCGGACACACCTGTATGTATCACACCCGGACACACCCGTAACACACCCGGACACACCTGTATGTATCACACTCGGACACACCTGTAACACACCCGTACACACCTGTATGTATCACACCCGAACACACCTGTATGTACCACACCCGGACACACCTGTATGTACCACACCCGGACACACCTGTATGTACCACACCCGGACACACCTGTATGTACCACACCCGGACACACCTGTATGTACCACACCCGGACACACCTGTAAGTACCACACCCGGACATACCTGTATGTACCACACCCGGACACACCTGTATGTACCACACCCGGACACACCTGTATGTACCACACCCGGACACACCTGTATGTACCACACCCGGACACACCTGTATGTACCACACCCGGACACACCTGTATGTACCATACCCGGACACACCTGTATGTACCACACCCGGACATACCTGTATGTACCACACCCGGACACACCTGTATGTACCACACCCGGACATACCTGTATGTACCACACCCGGACACACCTGTATGTACCACACCCGGACACACCTTTATGTACCATACCCGGACACACCTGTATGTACCACACCCGGACACACCTGTATGTACCACACCCGGACATACCTGTATGTACCACACCCGGACACACCTGTATGTACCACACCCGGACATACCTGTATGTACCACACCCGGACACACCTGTATGTACCACACCCGGACACACCTGTATGTACCACACCCGGACATACCCGTAACACACCCGTACACACCTGTATGTATCACACCGGACACACCTGTATGTACCACACCCGGACACACCTGTATGTACCACACCCGGACACACCTGTATGTACCACACCCGGACACACCTGTATGTACCACACCCGGACACACCTGTAGTACCACACCCGGACACACCTGTATGTATCACACCCAGACATACCTGTATGTACCACACCCGGACACACCTGTAGTACCACACCCGGGACACACCTGTATGTACCACACCCGGACACACCTGTATTTACCACACCCGGACACACCTGTATGTATCACACCCGGACATACCTGTAACACACCCGGACACACCTGTATGTATCACACCCGGACACACCCGTAACACAACCGGACACACCTGTATGTAGCACACCCGGACACACCTGTAACACATCCGGACACACCTGTATGTATCACACCCGGACACACCCTGTATGTATCACACCCGGACACACCCGTAACCACACCCGGACACACCTGTATGTATCACACTCGGACACACCTGTAACACACCCGTACACACCTGTATGTATCACACCCGGACACACCTGTATGTACCACACCCGGACACACCTGTATGTACCACACCCGGACACACCTGTATGTACCACACCCGGACACACCTGTATGTACCACACCCGGACACACCTGTATGTACCACACCCGGACACACCTGTATGTACCACACCCGGACACACCTGTATGTACCACACCCGGACACACCTGTATGTACCACACCCGGACACACCTGTATGTACCACACCCGGACACACCTGTATTACCACACCCGGACATACCTGTATGTACCACACCCGGACACACCTGTATGTACCACACCCGGACATACCTGTATGTACCACACCCGGACACACCTGTATGTACCACACCCGGACACACCTGTATGTACCACACCCGGACACACCTGTATGTACCACACCCGGACACACCTGTATGTACCACACCCGGACACACCTGTATGTACCACACCCGGACATACCCGTAACACACCCGGACACACCTGTATGTATCACACCGGACACACCCGTAACACACCCGGACACACCTGTATGTATCACACTCGGACACACCGTAACACAACGGACACAACTGTATGTATCACACCCGGACACACCTGTAACACATCCGGACACACCTGTATGTATCACGCCCGGACACACCCGGACACACCTGTATGTATCACACCCGGACACACCATGTAACACACCCGGACACAACCTGTATGTATCACACCCGGACATACCTGTAACACACCCGGACACACCTGTATGTATCACACCCGGACACACCCGTAACACAACCGGACACACCTGTATGTATCACACCCGGACACACCTGTAACACATCCGGACACACCTGTATGTATCACACCCGGACACACCCGGACACACCTGTATGTATCACACCCGGACACACCGTAACACACCCGGACACACCTGTATGTATCACACTCGGACACACCTGTATACACACCCGTACACACCTGTATGTATCACACCCGGACACACCTGTATGTACCACACCGGACACACCTGTATGTACCACACCCGGACACACCTGTATGTACCACACCCGGACACACCTGTATGTACCACACCCGGACACACCTGTATGTACCACACCCGGACACACCTGTATGTACACACCCGGACATACCTGTATGTACCACACCCGGACACACCTGTATGTACCACACCCGGACACACCTGTATGTACCACACCCGGACACACCTGTATGTACCATCACCCGGACACACCTGTATGTACCACACCCGGACACACCTGTATGTACCACACCCGGACACACCTGTATGTACCACACCCGGACACACCTGTATGTACCACACCCGGAACACCTGTATGTACCACACCCGGACACACCTGTATGTACCACACCCGGACACACCTGTATGTACCACACCCGGACACACCTGTATGTACCACACCCGGACACACCTGTATGTACCACACCCGGACACACCTGTATGTACCACACCCGGACATACCTGTATGTACCACACCCGGACACACCTGTATGTACCACACCCGGACACACCTGTATGTACCACACCCTGACATACCTGTATGTACCACACCCGGACACACCTGTATGTACCACACCCGGACACACCTGTATGTACCACACCCGGACATACCTGTATGTACCACACCCGGACACACCTGTATGTACCACACCCGGACACACCTGTATGTACCACACCCTGACATACCTGTAACACACCCGGACACACCTGTAACACACCAAGACACACCTGTAACACACCCGGAAACACCTGTAGCACACCCGGACACACCTGTAACACACCCGGAAACACCTGTAACACACCTGTAACACACCGGACACACTTGTAATTCTACCGGACACACCTGTAACACACCCGTAACACACCCGGACACACCTGTATGTACCACACCCGGACACACCTGTATGTACCACACCCGGACATACCTGTATGTACCACACCCGGACACACCTGTATGTACCACACCCGGACACACCTGTATGTACCACACCCGGACACACCTGTATGTACCACACCCGGACACACCTGTATGTACCACACCCGGACACACCTGTATGTACCACACCCGGACATACCTGTATGTACCACACCCGGACACACCTGTATGTACCACACCCGGACACACCTGTATGTACCACACCCGGACACACCTGTATGTACCACACCCGAACACACCTGTATGTACCACACCCGGACACACCTGTATGTACCACACCCGGACACACCTGTATGTACCACACCCGGACACACCTGTATGTACCACACCCGGACACACCTGTATGTACCACACCCGGACATACCTGTATGTACCACACCCGGACACACCTGTATGTACCACACCCGGACACACCTGTATGTACCACACCCGGACACACCTGTATGTACCACACCCGAACACACCTGTATGTACCACACCCGGACACACCTGTATGTACCACACCCGGACACACCTGTATGTACCACACCCGGACACACCTGTATGTACCACACCCGGACATACCTGTATGTACCACACCCGGACACACCTGTATGTACCACACCCGGACACACCTGTATGTACCACACCCGGACACACCTGTATGTACCACACCCGGACACACCTGTATGTACCACACCCGGACACACCTGTATGTACCACACCCGGACATACCTGTATGTACCACACCCGGACACACCTGTATGTACCACACCCGGACACACCTGTATGTACCACACCCTGACATACCTGTAACACACCCGGACACACCTGTAACACACCAAGACACACCTGTAACACACCCGGAAACACCTGTAACACACCCGGACACACCTGTAACACACCCGGAAACACCTGTAACACACCTGTAACACACCCGGACACACTTGTAATTCTACCGGACACACCTGTAACACACCCGTAACACACCCGGACACACCTGTATGTACCACACCCGGACACACCTGTATGTACCACACCCGAACACACCTGTATGTACCACACCCGGACACACCTGTATGTACCACACCCGGACATACCTGTATGTACCACACCCGGACACACCTGTATGTACCACACCCGGACACACCTGTATGTACCACACCCGGACACACCTGTATGTACCACACCCGAACACACCTGTATGTACCACACCCGGACACACCTGTATGTACCACACCCGGACACACCTGTATGTACCACACCCGGACACACCTGTATGTACCACACCCGGACATACCTGTATGTACCACACCCGGACACACCTGTATGTACACACCCGGACACACCTGTATGTACCACACCCGGACACACCTGTATGTACCACACCCGGACACACCTGTATGTACCACACCCGGACACACCTGTATGTACCACACCCGGACATACCTGTATGTACCACACCCGGACACACCTGTATGTACCACACCCGGACACACCTGTATGTACCACACCCTGACATACCTGTAACACACCCGGACACACCTGTAACACACCAAGACACACCTGTAACACACCCGGAAACACCTGTAACACACCCGGACACACCTGTAACACACCCGGAAACACCTGTAACACACCTGTAACACACCCGGACACACTTGTAATTCTACCGGACACACCTGTAACACACCCGTAACACACCCGGACACACACCTGTAGCAGAATGTGAACACGTGTTAAGGTTAAGGTTAGGTTACGGCTCAGCTCCTCCTGTACAGCTTATCGTCAAGCTTCCCAGCTCACGGAAGTCACCAGAGCACTTCCTACGTCGGAACATTTTCCTCAGGTCATCAGCCTTGTTGACCAGACCACACACTAGAAAATGAAGGGACGACGTTTCGTCGTCCTTCCATTGTGAGAATGGACTTGACTCGACTTAAGAATGATCCAGGACGGACCGAAACGGCGTCGTCCCTTCATTTTCTAATTTGTGGTCTGGTCAACATATTTCAGCAACGTTATTGTGACTCATCGCCTGCATCAGCCTTCTTCCCGACTCGGTATTTACTATTTTTTTCAGTGTAAAAATGTCTAAAGTTCTAATCCATTATTTGGTGCATGTTATTGTGTTAATATTTGTAGGGCTCTATTTAGATCTACGCTGCTTAACTTCGTCATTCATCCACACCACAGTTGTTTGTCTTCTACTTGACAATTATCCAAAGAATGTAATGTAACATTTCTTTGTTTCTTAAGGAAAGTTCATTAAGAACAAGCAGGATTTTCCTTGGCTGAATCCATGCTGATGCTTGGAAACAATATTTAAATGTTCTTAATGATGGGACGAGCTTTCTTTTGATTAGTCTCTAATATCTTACAGGGAATACTTGTAAGTGATACAAATCTGTTGTTCACAGGTTCATGTCTTTTGTCCCCTTTCGAAATATCAGGAAGTTTCCCCAATTTTAGTGAGGAATTAAGACTACAGTAACGGGGGGAAGGGGGGCTCACACAAGGCGTCAGCTTCCTCATTTAGGATCCATGGTGACATCTTGTCAGCGGGGCTGTGGCTTTTGCCACATTCAGCTCCTCTAACTGTTGCTCTACTTTCTCAGGTGCTGCTTGTATGCCAATCAGCCATTCTTCTGGTAGCACATTTTCCATTAGAAATCCGATATCTAGAGAGTTCTGGTTCAAACTTAAAAGCTTCAAGGAATCTTTTATTGAGTTTTACTCACACTTCTTTGTCATTATCTGTGTTACCTCCTCCCTTTTTGTATTTGTCTGATCTCTGGCTCATTTACTGATATTTTCCTCCTCATGCGGCATTTTAAATATGCTTCTCTGCTGCTCTCCAAATTCCTCTGTGTTCATTCCTCTCTCTGGTGTATATGTCATGGTTCCTCACTGTTCTGTGCTACCTGCTATTTTTCCAAGCTCTTTTTCTTCTCTTTCCCACCATCTAATCTTTGTCTATTAAATCATGAAAAAATATTTCTCTTGATTCCATTAGTCGTTGGGGAATGTATAACTCTTCTGTAAGCTTATTTCAGTTGGCTAGTTATGAAGTCCATCTTGCCTTGTGTTTTGTCTCTTTCGTCTGAATTCCGCGGTATTCTCTCTAAACGTTCTCAGACTTTCTCGTGCTCGCCTTTATGAAAAGCCAGTGTGTGTGTGTGTGTGTGTGTATTCACCTAGTTGTGTTTGCGGGGGTTGAGCTTTGCTCTTTCGGTCCGCCTCTCAACGGCCTCTCAACTGTTTACTATTTTTTTTCCAACACCACACACAACCCCAGGAAGCAGCCCGTGACAGCTGACTAGCTCCCAGGTACATATTTACTGCTAGGTAACAGGGGCATTCAGGGTGAAAGAAACTTTGCCCATTTGTTTCTGCCTAGTGCGGGAAATGAACCTGCGCGACAGAATTACGAGCCCTGCGCACTATCCACCAGGCTACCAGTCCCCTGTTGGCCCCTGTTGTGTGTGTGTGGGTGAGTACACACACACACACACATACGAAACGGACCGAGAAAAATATCTAGGAGTTGATATCACGCCAAACCTGTCTCCTGAAGCCCACATCAAAAGAATAACATCGGCGGCGTAAGCGAGGCTAGATAACATCAGAACTGCCTTCACGAACCTCTGTCAGGAATCTCAGTGATCAGAAAAGTTATGAACATGCCAGAAGCCTTGTTTACGCAACACACCAAAGAGCTTTGGCTCTTAGGCCCCACCTTTCAACTGTCAATCTACTGGTGTACAAATTCCTAAGTGTTACAGCCCTATTAAGGCCGCAACTGGGTTCTTTCTCTGATGTTATTAGAGTTAGGGTATCCGGCCCCAAGCTAGTAGTGGCTTTCAAGGGGTGTGTTCCGTAATGCAAGTAAATTAAAGGGGAAGGGATACAAATTCTCTAAATTAAATATATAATCACCATCACCCATAAATAAATATATAAATTATCACACGTGGGGTATAAACACTATAATGTACAATATGATCTTCCTCTGAAGACGCGGAGTGTTCCACGGTGCTAAACGATGCTTAGCCCTTGGTCCTCGTCTTGTAGCCTCACGATGAATCCGTAGATCCTCTAGACGATTCTACCCCGGCCACAGGTCAGCCAAATCACGGTACCACTGGGTGCACCGTCGTGGAGGCCTTCAACTACAAATCCAGCCTGTAGCTGGCAGGTTCCAATCAGCTACGCTGCGTAGGCCACTCCACGACCGATACTAGGGTTGCGAGCTTTAGGCAGGAGCCTCGTGTGATTCCACAGATCACTCTCCTCACCACAACACCCCAGTGGCTAGTCTTCTCCGCCAGTCAGCCCCGGGTACGACAATCCCTGGTTCTGCCACCTCACAGGCAGGCTAACACAACAGTGTTCATCCGGGGGATGACTCACAGCTTCTGCAGCAAATGCGTAAAGATTCTACGGCTGCCTTGGGTAGACTGCCCCACCGTCCAATCCAGCAGTCCCAGGTTGACTCTGTAATCAGACACGTCATCAGTACTGGTTACACTCTAGGGCACCTCACTTACAGGCTTAGACACAAACGCCCACCTATCCACTCCATAGATGGCGTTGCTGTCTTAGCATCACCTTACCAGAGGTCAGCAGCGGCTATGTTACGAGCTGATTAGGACGGGGAACCAGCCCCTGTGGCCGGTATATCTCGTCCTCACTAGATGGCTTCGTCCATTTGGAGGGGGTTTCGGGAGCTGACTCACAGATGGCGTGGTCGTCACAGCTCCGTGCTCGGACGCTGGGCTCGGGTCCGTAACACTGAGCTTCTCGAGCTCTATCATATCTACATTTGAAACTGTGTATGGAGTCATCCTCCACCACATCACTTCCTACTGTATTCCATTTACTAACTACTCTGACACTTAACAAATTCTTTCTAATGTCCCTGTGGCACATTTGGGCACTCAGCTTCCACCTCTGTCCCCTTGTTCGTATTCCACCCGTGTTAAATAATACGTCCTTGTCAATCCTGTCACTTCCCCCTGAGAATTTGGTATGTGGTGATCATGTCTCCCCTGAGCTCTTCTATCTTCCAGTGACGTGAGGTGCAGTTCACGCATCCTTTCCTCATAATTCATGCCTCTTAGTTCTGGGACTAGCCTGGTGGCATACCTCTGAACTTTTTTCCAGCTTTGTCTTGTGCTTGACAAGGTACAGGCTTCATGCTGGGGCCGCATACTCCAGGATTGGCCTTACAT